>NW_028292584.1:617500-865000 GCF_029948245.1 Actinia tenebrosa
CTTTTATAACTGGTGTTTGACCTGTCTTCTAACTAGAACCAAAAAGATTGATCTGAAAATACCTTGAGAGACGAGGAATACTTCAATTATTTATAGACCGTTCATTACTGAAGAAATAGAAAAGGCGCACGCGTGCTGTGTGCAGTTATAAAGCGCGCAGGGGTTAGTACTTCCGGTTAAAGTCGCCGTCGTAGATTTTGAAAAGTTTTGTAGTATACCCTGTTCTACGGTGATACCAGAATGAGTTTTGGTATACTACTGGCAGTCTCTGTTTCTTGTCTTACTTACACTGATTTATCCTCATGTATTGATTTGTTGTTTTGTACAGATGCAACATGGTTTATATTAGTGGCTGTAATGGGTACACTACTTGCAGTCTCTGTTTCTTGTAATATTTATATGTTATGGTGAGTTTGGTTTGCAAGTATTAGACATTCCGAGGTTGAGGGAAAAAATTGGGTCGAGTTGGCACTGCTGTGCATTGTGGGGCTGTTTTAGGGGACGAAAAAGACGCCATCTTGGAAATGTATCCCCTAAAACAGCCCACAATGCACTGCAATGCCAACTCGACCCAGTATTTTTCTCAACCTCGGAATGGCTGATAGTAATAATAATAATAATAAAAATAAAATAGCGCATCCTGAGAGCCTCCATGCGCTTTACAGTAAGATAATTAAAAATAAAATTATATCTATTATATCTATAAATATATACTAATACTGAGAAATATATAAACACCAAGCGTACACACACAATACGCACGTGAAACGTGTGCATACATGCACACATACGCATGATATTACTCATTTAAGACTTTCACATACATACAACATTCCATGCATCTCGCTTATCACGTGGGTATTTTTACAGAGCGAGGAAAACCGGAATATATACCTGGTAGAACAATATGTTAGACTCTGACGAAACAAACAACCTCCTACCTGATAAAAGTCGAGGCACGGATGACTTAGATAATAATTTAATTTTAGGAGTACTAAAACGCGAAAAGTGACGAAAACTACAACAACAAAAAATCGATTCGCCTACGTCACAACCTTATGACCAATAGGGACGAAAAGCTAACCCGAGGGGAAGGGGAAGGGGAAGGGGGAGGGGGAGGGGGTAGTGCTCTAACAGACACACACACACACATACTCCACTCATGAAAGTAATTTTTTCTTTACTGTTTTGTTGCCAGTTGTCGGAAAGATCACCGAAGATCAGAAATAGCAGACAAGCGATCATCAGCAGCTCACACTCTTTTAAAAGAAAACTCCAAAGTAGATAGAGTATAGCACAGTATATGTTATTATAAAGGTTTATATATGGTATATAATTTTGTTACAAGTGTATTATTGAACGTCTCAACACATTTATATTATGTACATAAACTCCTCTCACGGTGAAAGAAAAACATTTCGCCAAGGATAGAATTACTAGGGTGCAAATCTTTTAAATAATTCTTAGTTTTTATGTCAAGATTGGAACTGACTGAAATGCCTGGCATATGGCTGATAAATGGCATCCATATTTTACGTATTTTCGTGGGATATTTAACGATAGATATAGGGGATCATTGAAGATATCCCGTTTTGGGTCTCGGCAATTATATTGGTTGTTCTGTAAAGAATTTATATACAAGGAACATGATGTCTGTAGTTTGGATTGAAGATGGCATCTTTGCCCGCTTGGGGCTCGTACAAATATGCTAAGATAATCGTCTCTCAAGCTATCCAGTTATTGGAACTCTTTCTACCCGTACTGGATGTGCTATAGAACTTCCATTGTCGGCAATGTAGATACGTGATGAGTGTCACTATAAACGTTGGCTAAGTCTATCTATTCACACTTGAGGACTCTACAGATATCCTGTTTCAATTCGAAAATATCACCCATCATGGAAGCTTGGAGCTATCTTTATTTGTGTAGGAGGACTTTCCAAGGCAGACATTGATGTCTCATCATTTGGATTGCACCCTTCGCATAAGGTCCTCGCAAGTATGCATTATATGTGTCTGAAGAATTCTTCTCTCCTTGTCATTCACCCATGCTTTAGAACTCTATCTAAAAGTATTGGATGAGCGTGGATACTGGATTACAAATGGATTTTGTCCATCATTCGCTTATGGTCCTCACAAGTATATATTATATGTGTCTGAAGAATTCGTCTACTTGTTGTCTTTTCATTTGCCCATGCTGCTTGGAACTTATTGTATGCAGCTGCTTGGAACTTATTGTATGCGGCGGGAGAATTTTCCAACACGGATATCGTCACTGTAGTCTGTTAGTGTATCAACAGCCTACTTTCAAGGCCTATCTCACTGATCTATTAACGATTTACAAGATACTTGAACTCTGTTATTAATAAATTGAGTCATAGTTAGTAGTCCCCCTCTACTAACTAGCATTTAGTATAGGTAGCAATCTAATTTTTCATTGATAGCATTTTAAACTATAAGACTTGAAAGGTTTTATATTCCTTGGATGCAGCACACTTATTTCAAAAAAGGTTGTTGGTCGGAGAACTGAAATCTGACACATGAAATGAATTGAACCTGTGAGCTGTGGATAAGGAATAAATGTTTAAAAAAATACAAAGGAAAGTGATAATTTTTTAAATATTTTTAATGGTAGTTTGCAACAGTTTTAAATATCTGAATATGCCACCACCTTTGAGCAATGACTGCGCTGGCGAATCATCTCAGATTTTAGACGTTTTTTGAAATAGGTGTGTACATAAAAGCCAAGGTATTACCAGTTCTAGGGGCAACTTGTTCTCGTGCTCTAAACGAAGTGGAACACCTTGTCCTAGCATCGGTGCAAGGGAGGTCAATATACCTTGTTACCTTTGGTGCAATGTTTTACCATTTCAAGACACGTCATTTTCGTGAAAATAAGATTTTTTGTTTGAGTTGTATCCATATTCATGTGTCTTCTCAAGGACAACCGTTAAACAAAAAAAATGATGCTTTAGGGAATGGCACGTGGTCTGAAATGGGAAAAACATTACGCCCAAGCTAAAGAGATCTGTAGACCCTATCTACTTGGGTGTGATTTTTTCCTATTTCACACCACGTTTTCTTGAGAATAAGTTCTATCCATTTCGATGTTTTTTCCAAAGCGTTATTGTGAAGCAAAGGAATTATAACCACGGGAAAGAAACGTGGTCTAAAATACAGCAACAGTGGTCTATTGTTTAGCAGCGCACAACTGACTCTGCTGATGATCCTGACTGTGATGTTTGCACTTGACTAGAAAGTAGAAAACCAGGTTCAAAAGATACAAATAGATTTTCATAATAGATAATTTTCTTCGAGTTCCAATTAACCGCTGTGTTTCTCGATTACGGACTCATTTACTCGGGGTTAGCCTCGAACCAATGTCTAATTATTTAACAATTATTCGCCGAAGCCGAAGTGAATATCGAGAAATATTTACTGAGACGCGAGTCTTCGAGAGGCGAGGTAAATATTCTCCGATATTCACTGAGAATGAGGCAAATAATTGTTTTAGTATGAATACACGGGTGATTCTTTCAAAAAAGAAAAGAAAGAAAGAAAAAAGATAAAAGCAGGTAACAGCAACAAAGCGGCTAGCAGCCATTTTGGATTATCGCTGGAGGTGATTATCGTGTGTTAGTGTGAGTTTCTCGACCAATCAGCGCGCGAGATTTTCAATAATCACCTGGATATTTTTACTAATGACAGTTAACAGTTAGGTAAAGAATGCACTCATGTTTATGGCACACTTGCAAGGAATGCCCCTCCAATAACTTCTTCAAAATCCACCCATAAATCCTCGCCCCTTATTGGAAAGTAAGTCTGTTAGCGGATGAGGAAGGTGTTCCTATCCCTCTTGTGGCCATTTTTCTATAGATTATAAAATTGATGTCTTGGTCACTAAACCACAAAGTATATAGAGCGTTTTCACATGACGTCACAGCGGCCATTTAGGGGTACCAAAACGATACATTTTCTATCCGGGAACACAGGTAGCCCAAGCTTGGTTTCTGTGGTGTCATGTTATAAGAAAATGTATGGGGATTCATCAAACATTTCAATAAAATCATTGAAACGTGAAATAAAGCCTCGAAATTTTACCCGATCATTGAGAAATAGCACTTCTTTCTAGCCCGTTTTAAACGGGCTAAATTCAAAAAATAACCACGCAGAGCGAAAGAAGTGCTATTTCTCAATGACCGGGTAAAATTTCGAGGCTTTATTTCACGTTTCCATGATTTTATTGAAATTTTTTGATGAATCCCCATACTTTTTCTTATAACATGACACCACAGAAACCAAGCTTGGGCTACCTGTGCCGGGAATTGAACTCTATTTTTATAAAAATACTGTGCAGAAAGTTTCTATTGTTTATGGCTGCCTTCTCACGTGAGTGAAAACGCTCTATAGCAAAAAGTATAGACGGTATATCGAACTGATGCAAAATAGTGTAGTCAGAAATTACTACCATTACCTACTCTTTACAATGAATAGTAAGAAGAAAATAAACCAATTACGACTGATTGTGATAATAATTACTAATTTCATAAATACGAAGACATGGCTTCCGCCAATCAAAATCATTAAAACCGACAGCGTGACACATCTGATTTCCGCAGGCCAGGAACCTCGTCTAAATTTAAAGGCCCTAAGTGAAAGTTTATTTTTAAAATATGCAGGGAGGATGGGGATGAAGGTATGTAGTGGGTAACGAAATTTTTTGAGTCGTGAAAGGGGGGTTCTCAATTTGAATTTGAAAAATTTCATGGGTTACTTGGGGGGCTTCGAAAATTAAGTTTAGCGGCTTAAGGGGAGTCCTTAAGGTTTTTAAGGAGAAGTCTTCATCCCCCCTGCCTTTCCCCCTCGGCATATTAAATGAACTTTCCCTAAAACCACGGACTTCCATACCAGGATCTGGACCCCGGCTGCATACCCTAAACACTTTAATACTAATTCTCTTCAATGAGTCCTCGGTCATTAATGCTGTTTAATACATGTGGATGATTTAACAAGCTGTACTTGACCTTGGATTTTACTAGAGATGACGTCACCCCAGCTCAACACATTGCCTTCACCAGCACCACAGTCACGTGACATGGTAGATATCTCGTTAGGTTCCAGTACTCTGTTCCATATATTCAACCCGGTAAGGTCACCGATGTAGCACTGTCCGGTATCAAATGATCCACCCACACTGTCCTGTTCTTGTCCTATGATGAGTGTACCGCCTCCTCTGATCACCTGACCTGTCATGAAGTTTGTTCTTCTTGCAGCAACGGTGCCATCTTTATAAACTAACACCTGCCCAGCATTATTGCTCCACGTTGTGCACATGTGATGCCATCTGTCATCGTTTGCAGCTACGTCGGTACGCCTAGTAATGATAGTTGAATGAATTCAGCTATTAGATAGCAAGATGAACAATATGTCACTCGTTATAGCATTAGAAGCATTCTTTCAAAAAAGTAGTACACATTATGGGACAAGCGTAGTCTTCCTGATACAAGTTCACTAGGTGAGACAACCTTACAAAGGGCACTATACAACCTTTGACACGATCAACAAGTGCTGACGATAGTGAATGGTTTTATACAAGACAAGGTCCACCCTAAAAGTACAGTATGTCACGGGGAAACCTACCACGAGGATCCTCCGATGAATAAGTCAAAAGTCCTGGGCGTCAAAAATAACAATTCATTGTCATTTCCAGGTACAGCGTAACTTATGACAGTATCACCAACAGTGGTCTTCAACCAGAAACAGAACGTCACGGACGACATGCTAGGGATGCCTTTGATAATGACGTAATCACTAGTTGTTCTTCTAGTAAACTTAAGATCTGTAAATAACGTTAATTTAACAAATGGGTAAAAATTAAACAAGAACAGACCTGGCTATTCTAAATTCAACCACCTCATATTTATTGTTATATATTACAACCCACCGTCTGGATCCCCCATAGTTTATTTAAAATGTATGTATGTGTAGCATAATACTTTTAGCTGTGATACCGAAGTCTTTATTCGTTGCTTTCATTTCATTTAACTGTACCTTTTGGGGCTGCAACAACTTTAGTGTGAGTTGTTGCAGTGAAGACCCCAGCACTGACAGCTTGACAGACGTAAGTCCCTGAGTCAGCGGTCTTCAATCTTGTTATAGTCAGACTTCCATTCACATGGACCCGTGTTCTATCATCAGATGACAATTGTTGGTTGTCTTTACTCCAAGAAATCCTAGCAGGTGGATCTGCTGTAACTACACAGTCCAGTCTCAGACTTTCACCATCAGCAACAAATACAGTGGGGGGAGGGGTGGCGGTGAATTTAGGCAATGTCACCACAATGAGTTGCATCTTCCCAATAGACAATCCAAGGAAATTAGAAGCTTGGCAAACATATATCCCAGTGTCTTGTTTTTCCACAGAATATAAAATCAAACGGCTGCCATTTATGACGGTACGGGCAGCAGGCAACATACCAAGGACTTTTACCCACGTGATCGTTGGTGTGGGGTGTCCAGTCGCGTGACACTTTGGAAGAGTTACATTGCTTCCTTCTTCCACGTAAATAGGTCCAAAAGATAGGGAAATACGAGGAAGATCTAGAAAAAAAATTATTATTTTAATATACCGACAGAAAAATACGTCTGATTAAATGATTAAAATGGCTATAATGTAACAGAAGTGTAATGACTTATAGTTGACGAGAAGAGTGGCTGTCTGGTTTGCTTGTCCAAGTATATTACTGCCTTTACACTCGTACACTCCTGAATCGTTACTACTAACATTCCTTATCTCCAGATTATGACTTCTAGCAACACCTGCCAGACCTGCATCCAACACACTTCTTGTCTTGTCTAGTAAACCACCAACTCTCCTCCAGCCAATCACAGGTGTTGGATTACCACTCCACCCACAATGCAACACGGCTGTATCGCTTTCATTAACAATTAACAAGGGAGGGGATACTTGAACCTCTGGTGAAGATATCGATTGACCAGGTCTACCATCCCGTCCAGCTACACCACGTGGTCCAGGATCACCTCTCTCTCCCTTGTCTCCCTTCAACCCAGTAGGTCCCATCATGCCTTGCTTGCCACTTCTGCCTGGCCTTCCCATGGGTCCTTGGGGTCCTCGTTTGCCTCTTCTTCCTGGTTGTCCTCGTTTTCCGGTCGATCCTTTGCGACCTGGTCGTCCAGGTGGACCGGGAGGTCCTGGTGGACATCTATTCTTCTTTGCTCCACACGCTTTAGAAAAGGCTTTAGTTCTTTACGAACAGTTTGGAAGTTGGTGTCGTTTGAAGGTGAAGACACGGTGAGACGACGTGCTCTTTGTCTTGAATCATGTATGATCTTTGGTGAGTCGATGGAACGACTTGCTGTAACGAAATGAAAGGATAATATGACATCAGTGGATTGACTTGATTTGTAGATCAACTTCCCACGCATTTCAGTTCAAAGGTCATTTAACTTCCGGAAATTCAGTCAAAAATCTTCAATGTATGTCAATGTTTTTGTATTTTTGCGATGTAATGCTTCACTTTTGCTATTTCCTTTTGTTGTTCAGTTCCCAGAAAGATAGATTCAGTATGTACACCAGTTTCACATTGTAATCCCTGATTCAAATCATCAAAAAACTCAGTGACATTCAACGAGTCTGTACGCGTTCTACTCTGTTTACTGCTCACCTTTGATTTGCTTGGTTTTCACATTACACGGCTCTACATCTTTCCCATCTGTCTTCTGTTCTACCTTGTCTAGTCTTGTCCTGTATTCACTTAGAATCAACTCAACACGTACAAACTCACCCAAACACAACACACCAACTACAAACCACAATACCACAGACACTCTGCTTGTCCCGCGTGATGAGCAGCTTGTTTTGTCAGACATGACTGGATGTGACGGAACGGGTTGAAGAAGTTCAACTGAGTTCAGTTTTATGTTGTTGTTATGTCATTCCTTCCTTTCCCCCTCCCGGCTTCCCTTGGTTTTTTCTCTCCTCTCCACAGGAAGCCCGAGGAGCCGAAAGGAGATCGATGCATGCGGAGAAGGCTAGCACCTCGACCCCCCACCCTTGCGAGAGTGATTACAAGCTTCATTACGTCATCGTGCGGGATCGTGAATATTTATGAGGGATTAATAGAATCCAGATAGCATCTATTTCCTCCAGCTGATTTGAGAAAAAAATGTTAGTCTTGATTTGTCACTTTTCATCTTTGAATCATAGATTTCTAGGCCACCAAACCTTTATGAAACAAAATCAACCTCGTTCCCAGGGCTTTCTCTTTTTCCTTTTTTTGAAGATGGCGGCGCTCTAAAATATGTCTGGAATGTTAAACCCCATGTTTTGACCAATCACATGCAAATGAATTCATTTTCGCATGTGATTGGTCAGCACACTACTTTAACATTCCAGGCATATTTTAGGTGTTCACGGTTTTAGTTTGACTATAAATTATTTTTTTAATTTTCCCCCTATATATTCTGATGCTTTAATTATTATCAAAAAATAGTGTACGGAGTTCCTCTTTATCTTTATGTTTTGGCTCATCTTCGTCTGACAGTCGGAACTCTGTCGTGATCCGGTCGGGTAAACGCGTTTGTTTGAGGTTTGGTCTCGGAATTTTTGATGAGAAAAACTTCCGCCTGTCTGGCAGCGAGATACTAAGGCGACACAAATGACCTTGGTTTTTCGATGATGGAGCTGCAAAGCTTTAAGAAAAAGCTAAAATAAATAGCAAACAGTCGATACAAAATTAGAGCTCGATTGTTAAGCTTCAAAATATCTAATTGCGTCCTATAAAAGCAGTTCTTTTCTTCAAGGACAGAAGGTAAGCTATTTTTAAAAAGTCGACGTCTTTTAAATGTTGACTCCGATCCTAATTTATATTGCGCTAGCTACGTATGTATTGAAAAGCATTTCTTGGTAAAAAGAGACTTGTATCAAAATTTCAGTCAGTCGATCCGATTTCGACAACTAAAATTTTATTATGCATTTTTTAATGTAATTTACACAGCCCTGAGTCTATATGCAAACATAGTTGATAACTTTGATTCAATTAACTTTGATGCAAAGGAGAGAAAAATCTAGACTAAATATTCGATCGTGTTCTGTTTCTTCTTTAAGACGCCAATAAAGTGTTTATCACTGTATATTCTTTGTCTTTATAGTCCAATGTATATATAGAGGACATCCTTATTTTTCCCTTGCAGTATTATTTCAAGGCAACATATCGAGACAAATCGCTTGAATTAAGTATTCTGTTTATGTTTTTAAATTATCTTTTAAAAATATTAAAATATTCAGAAAAATCCCTCGTCCGTCGCTGAAACACGCTGGAAAAGGAAGCTATTTTAAGCTAAGCGTTGCATAAATAACCGCTTACATGTACCTTTTCGTACTATTTTTTTTCTGGATAATCAAAAATTATTTTAGTTGATCATTAATATGAAACGTTATGGCCGGTTTTCAAAGAAGTCAAAGTTGGTTTCATAGATCTTGTTTATTTTTCGGCATGCTCAATATATTTTATATATTCTAGTTCACAGTAATCAGGTAGTGAAGTGGATTGAATATTAATAAACAACCACTGATGAATTATAAATCAGTTTGGATGCATGTTAGCTCAAGAGAAAATATTAAAGGACAAATGATAAAAATATAATAATTGTTTAAAATTAATATATATATATATACTTGATTGCAGAAAGGTTGTAGTATTGCTTACTATCAATCACGTGACTTTTTGGAGTTGACTGGGGGGCAAACAAGCGGTTGACTGGGGGGCAACTAGCAGATGTTAAGTCAAAACATTTCCAAATAAGTCCTCAAACTATTGTATTTGACTATTTTCATGACATCAAACCAGAAACTTAGAGATCAAAACAATCTCCAGGATTCTACAAGCCATCAAAAAAAGAGCTATTACCGGTGACGTCTATTGGTAGCAACCTATACATTTATACAAATATCTAATGAGATGCGAGATATCAAATGAGATGCAGAACGTAAAACATGCTTAAATACGATTGCTTAGCCACTACATACATTTTGTGGAAAAAAAATTTTTAACTTGACTTTGTGCAATACTAATGCCTCTGATACAATAGAAGATAAATAAGACCAAATAAGTTACTTTTTTACGTTCTGCATCTCATTTGATATTTTGCATCTCATTAGATATATTTATAAATGTATACTACAACCTTTTTGCAATCAAGTGTGTATATATATATGAATATTCAAAACAGAAAAATCGCTTTATTTATTGTTTGTTTCATTCAATGACTGCCAAAATATTTTTTCTTGTCTATTAGATCGTACAGATTATAAATCAGTTGGTTTTAAGCGTTGAAAATGGTTATTTTGTATTTTGCATCTCATTAGATATTTGTATAAATGTATATATGTATTGTATACTACAACGATTCTGCAATCATTGATTGATCAATCGATGTGATAGACATCTAGTGATAGACATCTTGAAAACAATATCAGGAATGATATCCCATAATTTTTGATATACTTTTGATATACTTGTATATATGCACAAAAGGGTCAAAGGTTATGCAAATAGCAGTATCTATCTATCTATCTATCTATCTATCTATATATATATTATATATATATATATATATATATATATATATATATATATATATATATATAAATTGGACAAACAAACAAACAAACAAATAAAGTATATATATATATATTGTTTGTTTATTTATTTAATTGTTTATTAATCTATTTGTTTATTATTTAGAGGAGTATGGATGATCATAGGATTGCTGAAAATAGGCTAGAGAAAATAAAGATTTTTCTTGGCTTTTGCTTGTCCTGTAGTTCCATTGGCTTCCTAAACTTGAGAAAGGAAGAACTGATCGAAGAATATTTTAAAATGGCTGAGTTCTATGATGGTATCTGCCATCAAATTGCACAATACAATCGTCTTGGTATAGAATATGAAAATTCATATCAATGGAATGAAGCCATCAATTGCTATCAAAAAGGCTTAGCCATCGCCACTAAGATTGGCGATGCGAAGAGTGCTGTGGTTCTTTATGGGAACGTGGGAAAAATTTGTCAATCATTGAGTAAATACGAGGATGCCATTAAGTATCATGAAACTTCACTCGACATTACAAAGACTATAGACGACAGGAAAGGTATTGCTAATGCAAACGCAAACTTAGGAATTGCTTTGAAGTCGATAGGAAAATATGGAGAGGCCAAGGACTGCCATGAAAAGTGCCTGAAGATCGCCGAAGAAAGGAGTGACGAGAAAGGCATGGTAGATGCATATGGAAATTTGGGGGACGCTTTTAATTCATTAGGGGATACCAAGGAAGCAATCAAATGTCATGAAGCGTCTCTCAGCATCGCTCTGAAGATAGGTGATAGGAAAGGGGAAGGCAACGCTTATGGAAACTTGGGCGTCGCCTATTACTCGTTAAGCAAGTACAAGGAAGCGATTGAATATCTAGAAAGATCGCTTAAGATTGCCATAGATATTCAAGATAAGGAAAAACAAGGAATTCTATATGGAAACCTTGGTGCTGTTTGCCAATCTTCAAATGAATATGAGAAAGCCATTAATTACCACGAAAAATCAAAGAAAATAGCTACAGAGATAGGTGACAAAGAAGGTGAGACAATCTCATATGTAAACATAGGAAATTCCTACCAGTCGATGGGCGAATACGAAGAGGCAATAAGAAACTATAATCAGGCTTTAAGCATTGCCAAAGATATTGGCTATAAGTACGGCGAGGAAGCTGCATACTTTAATTTGGCAAATTCATACCAATTGATGGGGAAAGAAAAGGAGGCATTGAAGTATTACGAAAATCACTTAAGCAATGCAAAGGAAATGGGCAACAAAGAACGAGAAGCAACTGCGTATTTGAGCTTAGGAAATGTCTTTCACTCTTTAGGCAAGCACAAACAAGCCATCGAATATTTTGAACATTCTTTGAATATCGCAGAGGAAATAGCGTGCAAGGATATTCAAGGAAAGTCGCTTGGAAACATGGCGGGGGTCAGTTACTCTACTGGAAAATACGAGCAGGCTAGAGAATATGCTGAAGAGTGTATAAAGCTATCCCAAGAGATAGGTGACAAGAAAGGCGTGTCGAGCGCATATGCAAGCCTAGCAACCAGCCTGGATAGTCTGGGTAGGGCTAAAGAAGCAATTGAGTATCGAGAAAAGCAGCTGAGTATTGCAAAAGATCTTGGTGACAAATACGGCGAAGCAAACGCATATCTAGGCTTGGGAATTGCCAACAGTTCTATAAGTCAACACAAAGAGGCAATAGAATGCCATAGAAAAGCCCTCGACATTGCCATAGAGATATGTGACAGAAAAGAGGAAGCCAATGTTTATGGACATATAGGATCGGACTTTAGTAGATCAGGAAATTATACGGAAGCCATCAACTATCTTAACAAGCAGTTGAGCATTGCTAAGGAAAGAGGAGATATAGGAAGCGAGGGAGAGGCAAATGATGGCTTAGGAAATGCATATTTCCATTTAGGTCAATATAAAAAGGCTGTTCGATGTTTTGAAACAAGTCTGAACTTCGCGCAAGAAACAGGCAATAAAGACAGCGAGGGAACAGCTTACCATAGTTTGGGGATCATCTACCAGTCCTTAGGAGACCAGAAAACTGCTATTCTGCACTTGGAAAAAAGTCTTGATATAGCCAAAGAGATAAGGAGAAAATCTCATATTGCCAGTGTTTACGGGAGTTTAGGGTCAGTAAATCAATCGTTAGGAAAATACGAGAGCGCTACTGAGTATTATTCAAAGTATTTGACCATCGCAAAGGAAATCGGTAACAAAGACGATGAAAGTATTGCCTATGGGCATTTGGGAGACATGTCCCTCCATTTTGGCAAACACGAAGAGGCTTTAAGTTATTTTAAGAAGCTCCTAGAGATCGCTATGAAGACGAGCAATAAACCCAATGAAGGTTCAGCGTACGGAGGAATGGGTGACGTCTGCTTTGCATTAGGCAATTATGAGGAGGCTATCAAGAATCGTGAAAAGCAGTTACAAATTTCTGTAGATACAGGAGACAAGCGTGTTGAAGGAATTGCCAATATGTTCATTGGCAATTGTTATGTAGCACAGGGTTATTCCTACAAAATAATCAAGGACCTCAAGAAATATAACGAATGCATGACAAAAGCCAGAGATTTCCTAGAAGACAGCGTCCAGTGTTGGGAAGGGCTTTATAATCACTCAGTAGAAGAAGACAAATGGAAGATATCCTTTGTTGACACTTTCCATTTGTCTTACAAGATCTTGGCAAACGTTTTAACTGAAATGGGTGAAAATGCGGAAGCTCTTCTTGTGTCTGAACGTGGAAGAGCTCGAGCTCTGAACGAGCTTCTATCTTCCAGATACGACCTGCCATTCATCAACTCTTTGAATACGAATTCCTTTCAGTATTCAGATGTGGAGACACTTCTTTCTCGTGGCACTTTTACGCTTGTGTTTTATGCACATCAAGGTGGCGCAAGCATAGCTGCCTGGATTTTGTCGCAGCAGAAGCCGTTGGTTTTTGTACAAAATGAGATCGAGGGTCATGAAGATCAAGGCTCATTCAGGATACCAGGGAAGAATCAAGGACAGCTGCAATCCATAGGCACTAATATTTCCAAAGTTGTCAATGCCGCCTATGACAAAATGAAGGTGAGAGAAGGAGCGAGTTGTGAAAACAGATCGTTTAAGACGACGTCAATCGGTAATAAGCAAGCTAATTGCAATCACATCCACAGTGGAAAGAAATCATCTGCATTATTAGTCCAACAAAATGTCGCTGAAGAAATAAATAACAACGAAGAGGAACAATGGAGATGCATAGAAGAACACGAGGAAGAAGAAGAAGAAGAAGGCATTGAAAATCCACTTGAGATGTTATTCGATGGGTTAGTCTCTCCCGTGAATCAATATCTTCTTGATGATGAGGTGGTATTTGCGCCTGAAGGACCTCTTAACTTGATCCCTTTTGCAGCCTTGAAAGATCCAGCCACAGGAGCGTATCTCTCGGAGACCAAGCGCATTCGGCTTGTTCCATCACTTCTGACATTGAAGGTTTTGCAAGAATGTTCTTCTCAATACCACAAGACGACAGGTGCCTTAATCATCGGGAATCCTGATGTTGGACAAGTAATTCTCAGAGGCAAAAAAACACAGTTCCAGAATCTGACCTTTGCTGAAGAAGAGGCAAAAATGATTGGAAGCTTACTAGGAGTGGAACCATTCATTGGAGCTGAAGCTGCAAAAGACGTCATAATGAAAAGACTTCAAGAAGGCGTGGCTGTTATTCATTTCGCTGCCCATGGAACAACAGAAGGAGACATCGCTCTGACCCCCACTTTTAGTTCGAATTCCGACGAATCGGGTTCTATACCAAAAGAAGAAGATTTTCTATTGACAGTGGGTGACGTACAGCAAAGTGGTGTCCGTCCACAACTGGTTGTTCTGAGCTGCTGTCACAGTGGTCGTGGTGAGATCAAGTCAGAAGGCGTAGTTGGAATGAGTCGAGCGTTTCTTGCTGCAGGAGCTCGGGCTGTTGTAGCGTCACTGTGGGCCATTGATGACGAAGCTACTATGACCTTTATGCAAAAGTTTTACTTCCATCTAAAATGCGGAGAAAGCGCGAGTAGAAGCTTGCAGCAAGCCATGAAAGAAATGAGAGCAGGAAAATACAACGAACCAAGACACTGGGCTCCTTTCTTTCTTATTGGGGATGATGTCACAGTCAACTGTTTCAAATAAAACACAGCAAGCTGTGAAAAAATAATAGAATACAGTGAAACGAGCTAGATATTCTTATTACAGATGATGTCACTACCATATCAGAAGACAAGACGAAAAAAATCCCAGATAATTGAAGTAGGCATAATCTGAAATCTGACAATGGAGGTTAGCCTCCACCGCTATCATCTCTTCCGCGATCCCTGGGCTTCCTGTGGACAGGAAAGAAACTCTCTGCCCCTGAAATATTTCAACACAGGAATCCCAATTGCGTTCTGGAGAATAATTATGGATTAGCTATAGCCTTCGGTGGAGGTTAACTTTCTTCATCTTCCTAAGAATGAACGACCGTTCCAATTATCGTTTTGATTACACATGCTCTATTTTGATTATTTTATAATGAATTTCTTCTTCTCTTGAAAAGCATAATTCATAAGGTATAAGTGCCTAAAATATGTCTAGAAAAGGCGTTTTGAAACGTGTGTCCCTTCATCAATGATGAAGCTCTATTGACGACTCTTAAAACTCCAGCGTATGTGCGCTTAGCCTCACTTCTGAGGTCGGTAAACAAAAGCAAAAATTAGAATAACAAAACAAGCCACTCTTGCATTCCAGGCTTAGCACGCATACACTGGAGTTTTAAAAGTCGTCAATAGGGGCTTATACCATATAAATTACCAGTTTTCATATGCACTCAATTGAAGAATCGTTGTCGGATTCAGAAACACAGAAAATAGAAGCTGAGACCGAAATGGCACATGGAAAGTACGTTAATTAGATGCATGCTGTGACCGGCGACCCGTGGCATCATCCACTCTCAAACGCAGGTCTTCTGAATACACGTTTGGCATTCTAAACCGACTGCATGGATGGCGCAAATGAATAAGTTATAATATAATTATGTCATTTCCCATGTGTTATTTCGGTCTCATCTTTAATGTTTTATGTCTCTGAACCCGACCTAATTGAAAAACGTAGTCGGGTTCGAGAAGGTCATATCATTGAAGCTAATGTGGCATCGTACTGATTTATGCGAGAAACACGGACACTCGTTATGAACTCGAACTTAGTTGTTTACTTGTAGTACTCCGGATCGTTTACAATAATACTTCTCTGCATTCATCTGCGATTCATATACACTTCAATAACAGCTCATCTACGGTTCTGAAACATTTACAATCACTTTACAATACATTCGCTACAAACATAAGGAAATTAAACGCTAATTCTCTACACACCTCGTGGTAAATTCTCCAACACAATTTGAATGATGCCCAGAATGAAAACTTAATATATATATTTAAGCACTGCCTAAAAGCGGAGCTCCCGATACGGAAGTCACAGGGAGAACAATTTGAATGAAACTGAAAAGGCAAAAATAAGATTGGGGAAAAAATCTTCAATTATTTTTTATTCGAGATGAAGATAATTTTACTCCCATAATAAAAACCATGCAGTGAAATCGAATCGAAATGCACTACATTGTTTTTTGTTTTTTTGCGCGAGTATACTCTCCCACTTAGGAATTTTGTACACAACTCACCACCACTCCCAGGGGCTAGTTTTGTTCTTGGAATATTCTTCGACAAAGTTTCCAAGGCCAACAGTTTTAGGCTTTGAATCTCTTTTACTTAAAAAAATAACGAAAGATAGCTACAGATAATCAAATACAATATCAAGTTTAGTGAAATTTACCTCGGATGTCTTTCATTGAAATCGAAAATCTGGAGATTTAGGACAAACCAAGACTTAAAAACAGACTTGAAAACTGGTTAAGGTGAGCAGAAAATACAGAACGAGACGAAGTTTACATTCAGTTAAACTTGACAAGAACAACTGAGACAAAATAGAAAATAATGCAAAAGGCAATGCAAGATACAACATGATGAATTTCTTGTCAGTAAATTGGCGTTTGTAAATGTTTTTGAATATTTTTTAGCTTTTTAAAGTGAAAGTCTAGGACTTTATACAATAACATCTCTCAACAACACAAATTTAAGCTAATTTTTATGATCATACTTGCTCGAACAGCTTGATAAACAGTGGAATATTTGGTGTAAATTTATATTTCATTCAATAATTAAATAAATTATCTGTAGAAAGATATAAAATTATTGAATGTAAGTCTTCTTTGTTTTGCCGATGGGACCCCGCGATAGGAGACGAACAAAGCTACATTTTTCTTGAACGAAAAATATACGATAGTTGGTTAAAAACAACAACCGAATTGTTAAAGATTTACAAAGCTAAATAAAGAATATTTGTTGCCGTAATATGCTCTTCGTGTTAAAATGAATTAAAATGAATTAAGCTTATCTATAGAAATATTAAAAGTTTTGAGAGAAAGTCTTTGAATTGTCGCGGATTCGTCGAGAAAAATGCTTGTCAAAAAAAAAAAAAAAAAAAAAAAAAAAAAAATATATATATATATATATATATATATATATATACGATTGTTTGCTAAAAAACACGCACCTGAATTTTTGAAGAACACTTCTTGATCCACATTTGACTACACGAAAGTTTTTTTTATTGGTTTGGTCTATAACTTGTCCTAAAGCGATTTTTTCTGTGCATTTGAGAGCCGTATTTGTGAGTAGTTTTGCTTTGACATCAAGCGGGATCCCTGTGTTGTGTACACGGACGTACGTGCGTTCGTACGGACGGACGGAAGTCACGTTAGCCAAGCCATGAAAAATCAACTCGATGGTTTACCATTTTTTCTTAAGTATGGTGCTCCGCTATAATGATATGCATACAGTGGTATACCGTTGACCGTGAATAGATACACGGATCTTACATCTAAGACCGAAAAGGATTTTGGGAAATGTATTATATTTACATATAGACATGTAAACAAAGCAAAACTTATAATCTAAAGCGGAATATCAATTTTACAGGTTGTTTTCTCCCGAGGTTTTTTTTCGTGTTCGTCTGTTTTCCTCCCTCTTTGAAAATCAACATGTGGGTTGAATAATGGGAGTGATAGTTGTGAATATACATCAACTCACGATCCGCTGAAAATTTAATTTGTGATAGCCTGGAACCCAGATGACTAGCATTTTTCATGGTCGCATTGATTATGAAAATGGCTGTAATATTATGGCATATACTGGCTGGTAGGTGTTTAGCACTACTATATGGCATATACTGGCTGATAGGTGTTTAGCACTACTATATGGCTATATACTGGCTGGTAGGTGTTTAACACTACTATATGGCATATACTGGCTGATAGGTGTTTAGCACTACTATATGGCATATACTGGCTGGTAGGTGTTTAGCACTACTATATGGCATATACTGGCTGGTAGGTGTTTAGCACTACTATATGGCATATACTGGCTGATAGGTGTTTAGCACTACTCTATGGCATATACTGGCTGATAGGTGTTTAGCACTACTATATGGCATATACTGGTTGGTAGTTAGCTTCTTGCCCAATATATCAAACTCCATTTCTAAGCGATGCTAGGAGAGAATTAAGAAAAGAAAGAAAGATTACGAAAATTACCTGCATGATTAGTCCTGATATTAACCTCGTGATGCATAGGATTGTGAGATTGACTGTGGATGCGAGATGGCGAAGCTTTTTTATCTCGTCAACATATTCAATCCCACAATCCCTTGTACCACCTACACGAGATCGTTAAGTACCCTGAAGACTTCCTACAGACCCCGGCTGCCTACCCCTCATACATCATATACACCTTTAATTCTCTTCAATAAGTCCTCAGTCATTAATGCTGTTTACATACTACATGTGGATGGTTTGACGAGCTGTACTTGACCTTGGCGATTACTAGAGATGACGTCACTCCAGCTCAACACATTGCCTTCACCAGCACCACAGTCACGTGACATGGTAGATATCTCGTTAGGTCCCAGTACTCTGTTCCATATATTCAGCCCGGTAAGGTCACCGATGTAACACTGTGAGGCTGAAAAGGATCCTCCCACACTGTCCTGTTCTTGTCCTATGATGAGTGTACCGCCTCCTCTGATCACCTGACCTGTCATGAAGTTTGTTTTTCTTGCAGCAACGATGCCATCTTTATAAACTAACACCTGTCCAGCATTATTGCTCCACGTCGTGCACATGTGATGCCATCTGTCATCGTTTGCAGCTACACCGGTACCCCTGGTAATAATAGTTGGATTACAAGAGTTAAAACTGTAACTCGTCAAAAATATATATATATTCGCTAATTACCAGCGCAAGTACTGCAGTGGCGCAGCTAAGCGGATTTTAAACTCCTTCTAGATTGACGAAAATAATTGTTTTAGTTTATAACAACATCCCTGATACATTGAGATTAACCTGCAAAGCGCTATGAAGCCTTTGACACACTGATGCCGACCATGTTGACAATGGTAAAATGGTTTCCGTTACTCAGGGGCTTTACAGTTAACGTGACCTAAAAGTTCTGAAATTGAACAGAGATGTTAGGTGGAAACGTACCACGAGGATCCTCCTATGTATAAACCAAAATTACTGGTCGTCAAAAATATCAATTCATTAGTACTTCCAGGTACAGCGTAACTTATGACAGTATCACCAACAGTGGTCTTCAACCAGAAGCAGAACGTCACGGACGACATGCTGGGGATGCCTTTGATAATGACGTAATCACTAGTTGTTCTTCTAGTAAACTTTAGATCTGTAAATAACGTTAACAACATTCATTATAATAAATGAGTGGAAATTAACAATAACAGAGTTATTTTGCACATATACAAAATTAAGGTAAACATAAACGGCTATGTTATGCTTTTCATCAATAGATTGAATGCCTTTCCCTTTAGAATAAGAATTATAAAGCAAATGAATGAGACACGGCAACAGTCATGTCTATACGATGTCTTGTGTTAAAGTCTTCCAACATGGCGGCTGTGATTTCATATGCACCCTAAGAACCCCGGGTTGTTTGTCAATATAGCAGATCCAGGATGATTTCAAGGGGTTGTATGAAGTCAATATAAAGATTTTTTCTCTAGATTTTAATTTATACTCTTTATTCGTATCTTTTGCTAGGGAATGACTAGCAATCAAATTCTTTCTATACATAAAAAGGGTCTCGATGGGAAACTCCTGTTCTCAGTTGCAATTGTCAGTTACAATTTCGTATATTTGTCAGTTGTGAAATATATCTTCGTCAGTTGTCAGTTAAAATTTATGGCATTTTGTCAGGTGTCAGTAAACCCCATCCAGAGCATAAAAGGTGTTTGTGATTTGATCCAGTTATATTCCCGTTGTTATCATTTTTCTTTTAAATGTACCTTTTAATATTGATACGACAACTTTAGTATCGGTTCTCGCGGTGAAAACCCCAGCACTGATAGCCTGACAGACGTAAGTCCCAGAGTCAGCGGTCTTCAATCTTGTTATGGTCAGACTTCCATTCTCATGGACCCGTATTCTATCATCAGATGACAATTGTTGGTTGTCTTTATTCCAAGAAATCCTAGCAGGAGGATCTGCTGTAGCTACACAGTCCAGTCTCAGACTTTCACCAACTAACAACATAACTGAGTAGGGAGGGGTGGTGGTGAATTTGGGCAATGTCACAACATTTATTTGAGTTTTCCTAATAGACAACCCAAGGAAATTAGAAGCTTGGCAGACATATATTCCTGTGTCCTGTTTTTCCACAGAGTATAAAGTTAAACGGCTGCCATTTATGACGGTACGACGAGCAGGAAACATACCAAGGACTTTTACCCACGTGATCGTTGGTGTGGGGTGTCCTGTCACATGACACTTTGGCAGGGTTACATTGGTTCCTTCTTCCACGTAAATAGGTCCAAAAGATAAGGAAATACGGGGAAGATCTGAAAGAATTGAACTTATTTAACCGACAAATAAAATACGTCTATTGAAACAACCAATATCTTTATGATGTAACAGAAGTGTAATGACTTACAGTTGACGACAAGTGTAGCTGTCTGGCTATCTTGTCCAAGTATATTACTGCCTTTACACTCATACACTCCTGAATCGTTACTACTAACATTCCTTATCTCCAGATTATGACTCCTATCAACACCTGCCAGACCTGCATCCAACACACTTCTTGTCTTGTCTAGTAAACCACCAACTCTCCTCCAGCCAATCACAGGTACTGGATTACCACTCCACCCACAATGCAACACGGCTGTATCGCTTTCATTAACAATTAACAAGGGAGGGGATACTTGAACCTCTGGTGCAGATATCGATTGACCAGGTCTACCATCCCGTCCAGCTACACCACGTGGTCCACGATCACCTCTATCTCCCTTCTCTCCCTTCAACCCAGTAGGTCCCATCATGCCTTGCTTGCCACTTCTGCCTGGCACTCCCATGGGTCCTTGGGGTCCTCGTTTGCCTCTTCTTCCTGGTGGTCCTCGTCTTCCGGTCGATCCTTTGCGACCTGGTCGTCCAGGTGGACCGGGAGGTCCTGGTGGACATCTATTCTTCTTTGCTCCACACGCTTTAGAAAAGGCTTTATTCACCTCCACTCCCATTGTTTGTAAAAGTTCTTTACGAACAGTTTGAAAGTTGGTGTCGTTTGAAGGTGAAGACACGGTGAGGCGACGGGTTCTTTGTCTTGAATCATGGATGATCTTTGGTGAGTCGATGGAACGACTTGCTGTAACGAAATCAAATGATTATGTTACATCAGTGGGATATGTCTGGGTTTGTAGATAACCGTACCACGCATTTCGATGAAAGGTCTTTTAATTTCCTGTAAGTCGATCCAAAACTTTGATATATGCTATGATTGCTTTTTATATTTTGATGTTTTAATTGTTCTTTTTTGCTATTTCATTTTGTTGTTCAGTTCCCAGAAAGATAGATTCAGCAGATTTACACGAGTTTCACATTGTAATCCCTCATTCAAATCATTAAAAAACTCAGTGACATTCAACGAGTCTGTACGCGTATCTCTACTCTGTTTACTGCTCACCTTTGATTTTCTTGGTTTTCACATCACACGGCTCTACATCTTTCCCATCTGTCTTCTCTTCTATCTTGTCTAGTCTTGTCCTGTATTCACTTAGAATCAACTCAACACGTACAAACTCACCCAAACACAACACACCAACTACAAACCACAAGACCACAGACACTCTGCTTGTCCCGCGGGATGAGCAGCTTGTTTTGTCAGACATGACTGGATTTGGCGGAACTGTTTGAAGAACTAAGTTCAAATGGGATCAGATTAATTGTTATTGTCAAGCATAAGCATTGATCATCACGTGACCAGTGTACGTAGGGTTGATTATTCCGACAAGCTTACCTAGATGTTAGTGCAGATATGTTGTACTGAGGCCAATTTGGATTGATAAAAGAGGCATCAAGATAAACGGGTACAGTTTTGCCCGACCTCACTCGAATTATTTCTAGCAGTGATACAATTTTTAATCGTATTAGCGGAGTTCCCGCCATCGCCAACTATTCCGGTCATGCGCCCGCGTACAAATGCAGCGGTGTCCCTTGAAAGTGTTAAGCGAGTTAAGTCAGATTTTAAAAAAAAAATGTGTTTGGAAAAATCTTTTCGTCTCGATAGTTAGATTTTAACAGCCTCCT
Source organism: Actinia tenebrosa (assembly GCF_029948245.1). Lineage (NCBI taxonomy): Eukaryota > Metazoa > Cnidaria > Anthozoa > Actiniaria > Actiniidae > Actinia > Actinia tenebrosa. The sequence goes on from NW_028292584.1 coordinate 639,841, forward strand.
TGCTATATGTGCTTTGTTAAATTGCAAGAAAAACACAAAAGGTCGAATATTATAAACATGATTTCTCAAAATCAGAACTAGTTACCTCATTTGCCGGTGTCGATCCTTAAAATACACACATTCTAAATTACTGATGTCGAATCTGTGGTCGATTGAACGAATTTATACTTTTCGTTTTTTACTTTCAAAAAGCTCCGATTTGAGACGAATATTTGTGAGATCCTTCTTCAAGAATAGGCACTTTGTGAAGCAAAAACCTTGAAAATTATTCGCAAAATACGGCATGTTTGGTACCAAAATAAAGCTTGAATCCTCAGCTCTCGTTTGCCATCGTTTGTAATAGGATACCTATTAAAGCACAGGAATACCGTAGCAAAAGGTTTTGTTTTCTAAGTCCGGGCCTGAGAAAGCTTGGGCTTCCTGTGGTTTTTATTTTATACATGATATCCGCTGACTTGGCGAGCGGCGCATGGCCGGAATAGTTGGCGATGAAGCACCATACAGCAGTATATTCTAGGCGGGGTTCGCATTCCGATCGCAAAGGACTGTGGGACTGTGTTTTTCACCTTTTCCCTTCAACATGAATGGATGAACGTTTTGAGTATGGTTAGTTTGACATAATATATATTCAAGCTTAACTTATTTCATCGTTTTTCTTTATGTTTATATATATCACAGTAAAGTCTTTTCTCTTCTTTTGATTTCTTAGCTAAGTTTTTTTTTTTTTTTTTGGAAAGACGAGGTTTAGATAGTTAGACTGATTGTTCTTCAAAGTAGACATGTCGAATATTGAGCCTTTTGCTCATGTAATTCAACGACAGTATAGTTTTTGACATATCTTTAGTAAGATAATAGCATCAAATCCTACCTCATTTACATTCCCTTATAGAAAGTTCCAACGTGCCCCCAACGCGCCCCTTTCAATGAAGTCTCCTCTACGCAAACATCTCTTAACCCATCCTTCGCAAAATACCAGAAAGCCGCTGAGCACTCGACTCTGACCTTTTTCCCATGTAAACGTTTAACGCGTGACCTCTAGAATGACATCTAGTTTACATTACTGTGTTTTCATAAGAAATCCCTACGTATACGGGGTAATCCAGAATTCTTGGACTGGTTTAAGTTTCTTTGAAATATTTTGCTTGTTCTGATAGAGAAAAATTCTCAGTTTTCTTTGTGTAAAGTAACTAAACCAACGCCTACAAGTTTCAATCTCTCAAGTTTGTCGTCGGTTCCCGTCTCAGTTAGACACAGATCTTTGTGTATCTAGCAACATACGAGAATCGACTGCTGCGATTTGTCACCTAAAATCTGTTATGTTTGCTGTATTTGCGTATTTCTTTAACAATTGATAAAGGCAATTTGTATATCTAATTATACAGCTTCTCATTAATCCCATATAGGTAACTGTCCAATTGTTTTCTTAATTGGACAGCATGGAGTCCTATTCAGACTCCAGAAGATTACTCATTAATATAAAGCCGAGGGGATCCTCACTCGACCACGGCTAGATACCGAATGCGTCGATTCGAATTTCATAAATAGACCATGATGCCTTGCGATTGGAGTGCAAACACCGCTTTTACGATACCAAAATAAAATGATACAAAATAAATATTCAATATATGAAGTCAAGCGTCATCAAGGACATTGGCAAGGCTACTGCAATCCATCTCGAAAGAAGACTGAATATGACCCTTTGACACGGTCACGGCACAGTATGTACTGTGCAGATAGTTATACATGTATGGTCATATGGTGTGCAGTGATATCTCTCAGCTCATCTCTTACTTGACAATAACATTTGATCTGATCTCTGTTGGAAAGTTATTCAGCTAGTTCCGACAAATCCAGTCATGTCTGACAAAACAAGCTGCTCAATTCGGACAAGCAGAGTGTCTGTGGTCTTGTGGTTTGTAGTTGGTGTGTTGTGTTTGGGTGAGTTTGTACGTGTTGAGTTGATTCTAAGTGAATACAGGACAAGACTACACAAGGTAGAAGAGAAGACAGATGGGAAAGATGTAGAGCCGTGTAATGTGAAAACCAAGCAAATCAAAGGTGAGCAGTAAACAGAGTAGAACGCGTACAGAATCGTTGAATGTCACTGCATTTTTTGATGATTCGAATCAGGGATTACAATATAAAACTGTTGTACATACTGAATCTATCTTTCTGGGAACTGAACAACAAAAAGAAATAGCAAAAAGAAAGAATTACATCCAGACGAATCAAAAACAATAACGTGTGATATCGAAGTCTTCGGATTGAATTTCAGGAAATTGAAAGCCCTTTCACCGAAATGCGTGGTACGGTTATCTACAAACCCAGACATATCCCACTGATGTAACATAATCATTTGATTTCGTTACAGCAAGTCGTTCTATCGACTCACCAAAGATCATCCATGATTCAAGACAAAGAGCACGTCGCCTCACCGTGTCTTCACCTTCAAACGACACCAACTTTCAAACTGTTCGTAAAGAACTTTTACAAACAATGGGAGTGGAGGTGAATAAAGCCTTTTCTAAAGCGTGTGGAGCAAAGAAGAATAGATGTCCACCAGGACCTCCCGGTCCACCTGGACGACCAGGTCGCAAAGGATCGACCGGAAGACGAGGACCACCAGGAAGAAGAGGCAAACGAGGACCCCAAGGACCCATGGGAGTGCCAGGCAGAAGTGGCAAGCAAGGCATGATGGGACCTACTGGGTTGAAGGGAGAGAAGGGAGATAGAGGTGATCGTGGACCACGTGGTGTAGCTGGACGGGATGGTAGACCTGGTCAATCTATATCTGCACCAGAGGTTCAAGTATCCCCTCCCTTGTTAATTGTTAATGAAAGCGAGACGGCCGTGTTGCATTGTGGGTGGAGTGGTAATCCAGTACCTGTGATTGGCTGGAGGAGAGTTGGTGGTTTACTAGACAAGACAAGAAGTGTGTTGGATGCAGGTCTGGCAGGCGTTGATAGGAGTCATAATCTGGAGATAAGGAATGTTAGTAGTAACGATTCAGGAGTGTACGAGTGTAAAGGCAGTAATATACTTGGACAAGCAAACCAGACAGCCACTCTTCTCGTCAACTGTAAGTCGTTACACAATTCTGTTACATTATAGGCATTTTAATAATTTAATTAGACGTATTGTTCTATCGGTTAAATAAGTTCAATTCTTTCAGATCTTCCTCGTATTTCCCTATCTTTTGGACCTATTTACGTGGAAGAAGGAACCAATGTAACCCTGCCAAAGTGTCACGTGACTGGACACCCCACACCAACGATCACTTGGGTAAAACCCCTTGGTATGTTGCCTGCTGCTCGTACCGTCATAAATGGCAGCCGTTTGACTTTATACTCTGTGGAAAAACAGGACACTGGAATATATTTTTGCCAAGCTTCAAATTTCCTTGGATTGTCTATTGGGAAAATGCAACTCATTGTGGTGAAATTGCCCAAATTCACCACCACCCCTCCCTCTTCAGTGGTGTTGTTAGTTGGTGAAAGTCTGAGACTGGACTGTGTAGTTACAGCAGATCCCCCTGCTAGGATTACTTGGAGTAAAGACAACCAACAATTGTCATCTGATGATAGAACAAGAGTCCATGTGAATGGAAGTCTGGCTATAACAAGATTGAAGACCGCAGACTCAGGGACTTACGTCTGTCAGGCTATCAGTGCTGGGGTCTTCATGGCGAGAACTGGAACTAGAGTTACAGTGCTTTTGATAGGCGGTAATTTCATTAAGTATTGCTTTACAGATACAAAAGTTTATTTATAAAGAAAATATTACGTCGCCGCTTGGAAATCGCCGGTTTTATCTTACAGTTAACATACAGATCTTACTCTTTCGTTTAACTCAACTCAAGACTCGAAGATAAAATCCTTACCTCCGCGAGACCATGTAATATCCTCTATTTGTCTTGCGTTTTCTTATGAAGGGAATTTTGTTTTGAATCTCTTCCAACAGCATCCTTCGATGTCAAGTTCCCCAGAAGGTCTACCTCTGATTACGTCATCATTAAAGGAATACCAACCATGACAGCGGTGTCGTTCTGCTACTGGATGAAGACCGCTGACACAATAAACGCGGGATCGGTTGTTAGCTATGCAACCAATGGAGTGGATAATCAGATTATACTTTATAATTACAAAAATTTTTACCTTATTATCGATAACAATTGGACAAGGTAAATTTAATTCAGTTTCTTTTTTTCCACAAGTGGATGAACAAATAACTAGTTATAAGTTATTTGTGGTCTAACAAGTTATTAGCTCAGTTGGTAAGAGCATCGGTCTGTTGTGCGGGAGGTCGTTGTTCAAGCCTCGGCAGTTCCAACACTCAGGGTCTTAAAATAACTGAGGAGAAGGTGCTGCCTTTGTAATTATATCTGCAAACGGTTAGACCTTCAAGTCTTCTCGGACAAGGACTTAAAACCGTAGGCCCCGTCTGTCTTATATATAACCCTGTATAAATGCCCGTGCTAAAATTCTACAGGGCCCACTGTAATTGGAATAAAAGCTGTTGTGGTGTCCCTGCCCTCATGGGCACGAAACTCTATTTATTTTCCGTCATTTTTGTCTTGTTTTGACCCCTGACAAGATTGCCGCCGTATCGTCCAAGTAGTCGTCCATTGCCTTAGCTGTCCTAGTCTTAAATTTCAAATTCCTTTTGATCATATTTCCACTTGACAAACTATTTCTATCTTCAACACTCACAAGGCTGAATTAAACAGCTTATGTACTGTTCCACTTTCGTTTGATGTTCCCAACAAAAATAAATCCTAAATATTGAGTCTTCTTCTCATATATAGATTGAAGAACTTTGCTTCCCAAGCCAATTCTTGTGAGATTCAGTGGATGATCTTTGTTCTCGTTTCTCATTAGTGCAACAGGTGTTTCAGCGAATGATGGTCAGTGGCATCACATCTGCGCAACGTGGGGTAACACCGCTGGATCATGGGTCATCTAAGTAGTATAGGGAATGGGGGTTCCAGCGCAATCTCAACACGGGCAAGACCCGTGTCAAAAATCCACCTACGGAAACAACCCACTCCAAGTGTGGTTGGGGGCAACAGCGCAAATATGTTAGTCTATATATGGAGTGCGAAGAATGTAAGAAGTTCGTTAACGACTTTTGCATAATTTGTCTAAGACCTAAAGTTAACATACCTAAGCCCAAGGGTTTCTGGTGTTGCGACAAGAAAATGCAAATAGAAGACGACACGTCAGCACAGTGTTACGAGTGCGGTAAAAATATTCGTAATGCCGTGCCTTGTGCTACCAGGGAACAATATTATTCCAACGGAGGCCGCAAGAAAACACCTTATAAGAGAATAAAATACTTTAGGGACTGGATGAGTCATATCCAAGGCCATCGGCCGGTATATTTAGACGACGAAGTAAAGAAGAAAATCATAGACCATTTAGAAGAACCAACGCCACAAAGCCTACGGAAAACGCTGAAAAAATTAAGACTAGGGAAATATTACAAAGCTATTCCCTATCTTTTGTCTGAAATTACCGGTAACTCTATTCCCGAAGTTTCTGATATGAGCAGAGCCGAGTGGATGTTTTGTCGGCTGGATAAGGATATTCCTTATTATCCCGACGTAATTTACGAAATATTTTACAAAATTGACCCCAACCACCCCCTATTAGAATGGATTCCGAGAAGATGAAATGTGCAGTCGAAATCCCCCTACGTTCTTTTCAAAGCAGATGTTTACTGAGCGAGTTTTCTTTGGAGCTCCTCTTTTGCCTCCTGGTAGATTTTTTTGCGAGATTCCTCGGAAAGATCTTTCACGATGGTTTTTTTATTAGCCGACTTTAGCTCCCCGTATTTCTTTTCCTCCGCGAGGATCAAAGAAAACTCCGCGTCGTCTATGCGGCGGTCCCGCAGAGCCTGAGACACCAAGTCGGCGATGGTGTTAGCCTTTGCTCTTGCTAGGGCTATATGAGTGTCGTGCTTGGATATCTTACCGGACAATTGCTTCATAATGCCTGTCGTAACAGCGGAAACGATGCCGCAGACGGCTCCAACGCTGGCCAAAGGAACGCCAACGACTATTCCAGGTCCGGTAAGCGAAGTAGCAACACCAGTGCCTGTTAACGCCACGGACATGGAGCCGGAAGTTATCGCGATTTTATGTAGTATGCTTCGGGCTCTGGCGTACTTTTTCCTGACCTCTTCGTAGTGTTTTGTTTGCCCTTCCAAGTAAGCCAGGATTAAGTTTGCTTTATTAAGCCTGAAGTTTTCGGCGTTTAGTTCATTAGGACCGGTGTCCTTAGTGGTGGTATGGTAGTTTGAAACATCTGGGTACAACTGAGGTGCTGATGGTATAACATCCATTATATATACTAATGTACGACGCTTTTGGGAATGATATTGAGGAGCAGCCACACCATGACAACAGGGATTATGCCAACTGGAGGGCCTTTAGGAAGATGTTTCCGCATGCAGACCCTAGTAAGTTCGAGAGAAGACCCGATGGTATTTATTACCAAGGCTCCAGAATGTACAGCAATGCGGACTTGGAGCCAAAGGCGACCGTCAAGCCACCAAAACCCGAGCATAAAGAAAGGCGGCCTAATTTTCCAGAGAATTTATTACCGGCAACGGAGGATTACCCATTTTACGATAACAAAGGTGGCGCAAATGACTTTGCTAAGATGGTTACCTCCTTAGAAATCCCCGTGGGCCCTACGACTTTCAAAATAAAAGTCAGAGACATCTTTAGAGAAACTGCCATGAAACATACCTCAGGGAAAGAATCCAGAGAATGGTTATCAGGTCCCAACATGCGGTATTGGCCGCAGCAGTTAAACTTTGCTGTCTGGGCTGCTACTAAAGGATGTGGTATAGCCGCGGATATGTTCCATATTCCTTTCCTGCGATTTCATGTTGCTTTTACTATTCGTAGGATATTGTTTGAGTTAGGAGCGCCGCTTCCTAGTGACACTATCTTTAACCCGAAGGATAACAAATATGACAAAGTCGCATGGGAGCGATTAAGGAATGAGTTTAAGCTTACCAACCCTGATTTTCGCAACAAAGAGGGTGCCGCCCATGGTTTAGGAGAGACTTACACCTATGCTTCGTATGTTGGCGCCAGCATAGAAACTCCGGGTATGGGGTATCCTAGCAGATGGGAATTCTCCGACTTAGGGGGTAAAGCGTCAAAAGGTGACTTGATTTACTTCATAGAAAGCAAAGAGAAATATCCTTGGGCGCCTTTCTTTGCCGCAAAGGGCATTGGTCTAAAGAATCTCGCAAGGATTAATCGAAGCATCGAAGCCTTCGTTTACTGCATTCTAGGGGCCCAGGTTAGCACTCGCAGCCCCATCGTAGATGCCTCCGGTGCGTCACAGGAAACGCAACAAGTATTCCTTGTTCTCTTCGAAAGCGCTGTTATCGAGAATGAGATCTCTAAGTCGGTACAGAGATATCAACTTGCAGTGCAGCAGTCTAAAGTGCGGCTAGATTACGCTTTGAGTCCTGGTTGTTGGCTAATGCCAAGTAATTTGGTCATCAACGCCGATTCCGTCGTGGGTTACAACAACAAACTTCAACGAGCTACTAAGGATATGAAGTTTGGGGCGAATGACGTGAACTCTGACACTCTTAGGAACATTCCCCATTTCGTGGAGAAGCCAAAGAAGGAGCACGTAGAAAAACCATCGAAGAAGGCGCATGTAGAAAAGCCACCAAAGAAACCAGTAAAGAAGGTTACCGAGGAATATGACCATAACCTGCTAAAAGCCGGCTTAGCCGCCGCGGGTGTTGGTCTGAGTTATTATATATGGCGATGAACAACCCCTACGTAGCTGGAGTAGATTGTGTCTATACGACTTACACAGGTGAGAAAAAATACACCCAAGCATCTTGGGTTGATGTCACGGGCATGTCCGTGAATTTGAACTACTCAGGAAAGAAGTTGATCCTTTGTAGTATTTGCCTTGGGGCAGTAAGTCACACCAACATTGGTTTTAGATTTTGCGATGACAACGGCGTACTACAACCCATGCGCGTGAAGACAAACAACAGGGAGCCTACGCATTTCTCCGTAGAGCCCAACCCCCTGAGCAACGAGAATCAATCCGTTTGGACTTTCCATATGGCCGCCGATTGCCATGGGAAGGTAAAGCTGCAGATAAGAGTGGACGATACGGGAAAGGTTACGGTAAATAGCATAGAAAATCAAAGGGATACAGCCTATAATCACGCAACCATTAGCACTCTTACGGTAATAAGTCTCTAGGAGCAAATTTATTTGCTGGAATATATGAACCCGCACGTAAAGGAAGAAGGCTTTCATTACTATTTAGGAGAGATTCGTTACCAAGGGGATGAGTGGTTTGATACCGAGATTTGGGTAAAGGTTGGTGGTTTAGGATTGCTCATATGCACCCCCAACATTCATCTGCGCAATAGTTGTAATCTTGGGTTTAGAATTGTTGATGAAAACGACACTCCGCTATTTCCATATAGGGTGGAAAAAAATAACAGGCACTCGTCACACTTTACGTATGAGGCCGCACGCGGCGTTAGTAAGGAAAATCAACAGCCGGTAACTTTTCATATGATAGTCAATTGTCAATATGCAAAGCTTCAAGTTCGCCCCAGCGATAAGTTCCAGGGGGTTCCCAATAGTAAAGGCTTTGTCGTATTTAATGCCATAACGAAAAATAGTGGCTTGCCGGATGCTGTTTGGAATCATAAGCCCATTTCTATCATGACCGCCATACCACTAGTTCCGCATTATCAAGGCGGTGCGAATACTATCTTTACTTATCCCCAGTCGAGGACGCCTCGGATGCCTGACGACGATAAGCCACCAGTAATACACAAGGATAAGATCAACCCCTCATCTTCTTCAGGAGTACCACTCCAATAGCTACTACGAGGATCCAAATGTTATTCCCCACGAACTTCAACAGTTCTCCGCCGGCCCTAAGTGCCAAGGAAACAACCGAACCCAGCAGCCCAGGCAAGCCGGCTGCCATCTTTTTTCCCAAGTCCGTCAGCCCATTGCCTAATTTCTTTACGCCCGCGCCTGTAGCCTTAAGCGCGGATAGGATAACTCCTACTACGGTGCTAATAGCGACCGCAAATGCCAGCGGAATACCATACTTCACCAGAGCTCTTTTTACCTTTTCCTTGGTGGTAAGCCCCAATTCTCTTTCCAGGTTTTCCTTTTGCGCCTGTAATTCCGCGACTCTTTCCTGAAGGGTTTCTACTTCCTTTTGTGCTGCCTCCCTTTCCTCTTCGGGACGAGTTTGGTCATTAATTATTTCCTGCTGCCGCTCTATTTGCCCCTCCAGGTCTTCGATGGCCTGATCTCTTTGCCGAAGTTGCTCTTCCATGGTGTTGATTTCGGCAACCAACTGCCGCCGTTCCTCCAAAGAGCCGGTTATGGTGATATGCAAGTTTTTAGCTTCCTCCTTGCTCATGTCTAGGTCTTGCAGGGCGAGCTCGAAAGCCTTTTGGGCTTGATCTCTTTCACGTAAGGCATTTCCTTTCTCGTTCTCTCATTTCTGTTATTCTTTGGTTTTTATCGTTAAGTTCTCTCTTTCGAGCATCAAGGAGTAGTCGGTTTTGCCGCATGTAATCTGCTTCCCTTTCCTCCATCGCTTGCTTTAGCTCTTCTACTTCCCTTATCACCTCAAGACCTTTTTGTTGCCGCTGCATTATAGTCTTAACTCTTTCGACGGCTTCGTCAATATTCTCACTATTTTCTCTCATTCTTTCGGGTAAGTTGGGCTCTCCTAATGCCTTTCTAAGGGTTGAAGGAATATTTTTATCTGCGTAGTATTTACCATTTATGTCCCTGATGACGTATGGATGAGCATTAGACCTATTTAACCTTGCTACTATGACTTCCCTGCCCCATTCGTTATCCGCGTCAAACATTACTTGGGCTTTGTTTGGATCCCAGTTTGGGAATTCTTCCTTGATCCTATCAAAATCGTCCGGGGTTTCTTCCATGGATTCATTCATTTGTTCCTGAACCCTACTAAGCCATGCAGCGCTGGGGGCTTCAGGAATGTCGCCGCCTGGACCTACTACGTAATCCATTTGCAAAAATTCTGGAACGGGTTTGTATGGATTTTTTCGTGTGAACATACGATTTAATGTGGCCTTGACCCTCCTCCACCTACTACCAAACTTGTCTCTTAAGGCTGCGTCGTATATCAGGGGGTCGGTTTCCGCGCCTTGGGTCCATGCGTCGAATTCGTCGTCATTAATGTCGACTTGACCTTCTTCGGTAAGGGGATCGAAGTCTGTTCCTTCTACTTCCATTATATATGATAAGCTCAAAGTTAAATCCCAACGTATTACCTAAGCAGGTTGGCGGACTAAAGGCGGAACGCACCTTTCACCGTGTCACCTTTACCCCCAGCAGCGCTAAGCCAGGGGAAACCCTGTACGTAGGCGTGCCCCGCCTAACGGATAACCTAGTCTTAGTTCCTGGCACCCTGGCGCTAAGGTTTGACCTAGCAATACAACCAAGCACTGCAGACGCGCGTTACGTCGTCAATAACGCAGGCAGGAACATCGTCTCAAAGATGCGCGTAAAGTTCGCCGGGGAATCCTTGCTGGACTTAAACAGGTACGATCTGTACACCACGTACAAAGACTTATGGTTGACAGCCTTTGACCGCGCGCAAAGGATAGAGCAGGGAATCGCCAGCGAAGCCATACGCAAGGTAAGAAGCGCAACCGACAGCGCCTCAGGAGAAGACGAAATAAAGACGGCTTATGGCACTAAATATGTCGTTCCATTAGATTTCGAAGTTATTACGAACCACGGTGCATACTACCCAAGGCAGCTAAGCGAACTACAGTTCGAAGTAACCCTAGCAGACACTACGAACATCCTACAGGGAAAGGACGTAAGTTCCTCAGCCGTCCACCCATACTCCGTTACTAACTTAGAGCTGCAGTATGAAACGGTATACAGCGAAGACTTAGCACGTAGCGCCGGTATGGAATACAGCTCCGGGAAGGCTTTCCTTTACGATCACGTCGTGATGTACAAGACGTTCAGCTTTACAAATAACGTCGAAGAGGTCATCAACCAAAGCATTAACCTTCCCAGGCGCAGCCTTACAGGGATAATGTTGCTGTTCGCAAAGACATACACGGCAGGATTGCGTGACTCCGAGGCGTTCTTTAATCCTAACATTACCAACGTAGGTGTTAGCATCAACGGAGTGCCTAATAAGGTTTACTCACAAGGGATAAAGCCCGCGGATATGTACCGGGAAGTCGCACGTAAGTTTGGCGACCAAATTGACCCAAAGAAATTCTTTAAGGATAAGTACGCGCTGTGGATCGACATGCGCACGACGAACGACGAAGACCTACATGGACAGGGATTGCGGCTGGTAAATACCCAGGACGGTATTACGTTGGAGATCAAGCGCGCCAAACATGCCAGCGACGCTACTAAGATCAACGCATATATCTTCGTAGTCTCAGACGCGCAACTGAGTGTAGAAATGAATCAGCTAAAAAGCGTTGCCTACTAGGCTCGCGAAAGGATAAAAAATATTCATTACGTATAATATGCTCCGCGTATTCGAAAACAACGAAACTAAACTGCAATGTATAGTGCAAGGCGATAAGCTGTACTTTAAAGCAAAGGAGGTAGCAAAGGCATTAGGTTATGCAGACACCAAAGATGCTATTAAAGCCCACGTGCGGGACAAGCATAAGAAGAGGCTTAATGAGTTGGAGGTGAATCGCCTCCCTTCTGGTTCGCACCCGCAATCCCTGTACGTGACGGAGGCTGGTTTGTATCAATTGATATTCAGCTCCAAACTGCCAACGGCAGAGTCGTTCCAAGATTGGGTCTTCGAAGACGTCCTACCTACGTTAAGGAAGACGGGGAAGTATTCGTTGGATGGTCCAAATAAGTTGATCATCAAAATCGAGACTGAGTTCGACTTACAGAAGAAGGTCATCGATAAGATACGCCGGTTTTACCCTACGCTGATACTAGCGCCTGGACTCGGGGAATTGCAAGATACCAGCAGCAAAAGGATAAAGTGCTGGCAAAAGGGCTACCAGGCAGGTCAACCCGACATCCTAATCCTTAACTCCCATAAGAAATACAATGGGTTCTGTCTGGAACTGAAGACGCCAAAGGGTAACGGCGTATTGTCCGACAAACAAAAAGCGGTATTGGCGCAATATGAAATGAATGGATACTTAACGATGGTAAGCAACGATTACGATCTGATCTGCAGGGAAATCGACCGTTACGTCGACGGCATTCGCATACCTTGTCCTTGGTGTGTTAAGGCTTTCAAATCGCATGAGACCTTACGAACGCACAAAAAGATATTTCATAGATATAATGATTCTTGAACAAACTCACTGGCGCGACTTGCTACATGGCATTTCATACAAAATAAAAAATTACGTCGTCTTCGAGGACATTAACCGTTTAAGGTTGGTCCTCCTAGACGGCAGCCAAGAGTACAGTCTTTGGGCACCTGACTGTGTAAGGTACGTACTGCAAGGTGAAGAATATACACACCTGCGTACCTATGGTAAGGTTAACGGTCGATGGAAGTTTGACATCGAACGTCGCCCGGAAGCTAATCCTCTGTGTGATTAGAAGTCATCCTCATGGGCGGTTAAGTATTGGTCTGCTACGGCGGACCTCATTTTTTCTGTTATCTGGTAAGCGGATACGGTAATCAAGGCTCCTCCTATGAACGCTGCGATTTGAGGAATCATATATCTTTCTCATTTTTCCAAGCCTTTCGTATCGCCAGGTAATGGTCTAAAGGCTTGGGGCCGTCATACAGGCAACACCAAATATGCTGACCGCTGCGTTGACAGCCACATTTATCGCAGATGCCGTCCCAGTGTTCTCGGTTCTCCCATTTTACTCCTTCGTAGTCGTCAAAGCATACGAAATCTTGGTCTATTTCCTTCTTACGTCGCGTGAGCGCCCGGCTGGTTTCAAGGGGGCAACATCGCTCTGCTAAATCGCCGTGGGTCTCGCAGACCACATCTGTGAGGTCATAGCGACGGCAGCGGTACTTATGCCAGTTTTCTTCAAAGAGGGGTTCATCGCATCGGCGGCAATGACCTTTAAGGCAGACTCTATGCTCGCGGTGATATCGTAGGGTCTGTACAGTGGAGAGTTCCTTACCGCAGTCACCGCAAACAGTGCTGATGGTCTTCTGACAGACTTTCTTGGAAAGATGGTATTGCAGTCGCTGCTTGCTACTAAAAGCTCTATCACATTGCACGCACTTCATTATATATACCTTATTTTTTATTGTTAAATTGTTAAACCCTGTAAGAGGGTTTTAGGATAGGGTCTATTATTTCTTGTTATTTTGTTAAGCCCCGTAAGAGGGTTTTAGGATAGGGTCTATTATTTCTTGTTATTTTGTTAAGCCCCCATTAAAAGATGAGGTATCATTCTTTCTCATCGTTGAAACCAGCAAAAAGATAATCATGTTAACCATTCTTCGATTACGATGATTTAACAAAATAACAATAAAAAATAGGTCCTTACTTGAGACCTCTTTGCAGCATTTAACAAAATAACAATAAAAAAGAAAGACCTATGCTAATTCCTCTTGCTGGGGCTTAGTAAGATCTTCTTTGCGACCTCTTACTCTTCTCGAGCGTCGTCTAAAGTCCTTTGTGCTTTAGTATCCGCGGGACACCAATGTCCAACGAAGTCTTCTTCAGAGAATACCTTATTACAGTGACGGCAGGTGTATTTTTTACACGGTTTGGGTATCGGTGTTTTGGGAGGGATTATGCAGTCAGCAGGTAGTTCGCACGTAATGCAGTCCATATATCTATGGGGGATATCGAATGAAGTCCTTAATGGACTCCTTAGCCCAGCCCGCCATTGTCAAAAGCGCGCCAAACCGTTCTGCACGCTTCAGACCGCACATTTCATCGTACAATTCCTGTACGCGCTCTTTTAACCGGTCTATCTCTTCCCTTTGCATTTCTATGGTGTCTCTTTTATCTTTTGCGTCGGCGGCAATCCTTCTTACTGCTTCCACTGACTCCATCTATATATAAATGGGGTTCATTAGATATAAATGAACCCGAATCACATACCTTGTAACGCTCTGATAGTAGGACCCACCGGCTGCGGAAAGACCCAATTCGTCGTGGAGCAGCTATTAGGATCCTTTAGATACCGCTTCGACTACATAGTGCTATTATGCCCCACCTACGTGAATAACCGCACCTGGGAAGGCATAGGAGTGAAAGACGACGACTTCTTTGTGGACATACTGGATCCTAACGAGTTATCCAGCCATCTTAAGTTCTGGCACAAGCAATTCCCTAAAGATACGCAAACCTTGCTCATACTGGATGACATTGCCTGTGGGGACGACGTAAAAAGGCGCACCTCCGAATTAGTGAAGCTCGCTTTCAGCGGCAGACACGACAATATCAGCGTTTGGTTGCTCTCGCAGCAGCTTACCAGTGTCTCTAAACCCTTTAGGGAAAACATAGGCTCTCTCGTAGTATTTTATACTCCAAGTAAGTCTGACCTGGAAACCATTTTAAGCGACTACGGCGGTGAGATAAGCAAGGAACAGCTGCACGAATACATGCGGCATTTAAAAACGCACCAACATTCCAAGATGATCTTCTCTTTGAGGTTTCCTTATGACGTTAATGTATATGGACATTGAGCAGCTCTTAGATGAAGTCCCCACACAGTTAGACGAAAGTAACCTCAAGGAACAACTTAACATTCTTGTGTCTTCTGGGAAGTGTAAAGAAATGATAGGTAAGGAACTTACCCATGAGCAGGTTAATAAGCTGTCGGAAGAGGAAGTCAAAAAGTTCCATAAGAGGTACGAGGCTGCCCTCGCAAGTAAGACCACAGACGCCGTCGCAGACTCCGCTATCCGACTTGCAACTAAATTGCTTGGACTTGCACTGCCTATAGACGACGTGGAGCAACTGCGGAAGGACATAAGAGATGACTATGTCATATCCCAAGAACTTAAGATAACCTGCGGGTGGTTGTCTTTGAAGTGCGGTAAGTTAATGGCAGTCGCCTCTGCGGCACTTCACGTAGCTCAGCACGTCGACTTGAAGGAGGTACTAGGTTCCTTTGGAACATCTTGGAAGGACTTCAAGAAGGACAGAGAAGTCGAAAAGGTCTTCCAGGCAGCACTTACTGAGGTACCTGATCAAGTCGCCTCAAGTACCTAGTCAAGTCGTTGTCAAGTCACCTCAAGTACTTAGTCAAGTCGTTGTCAAGTCACCTCAAGTACTTAGTCAAGTCGTTGTCAAGTCACCTCAAGTACTTAGTCAAGTCGTCCTTAAGTCATTCTCAAGTACTTAGTCAAGTCGTTGTCAAGTCATTGCCAAGTCATTGTCAAGTCGTCATCAAGTTACTTGTCAAGTCCTTCAAGTCCCTTAATATAAGATGAGTGACACCGAAGAACAACCACCCGTAGAAGATACCAAGATTACCAAGGCTAAATCTCCGGGCAGAGTCGCTGCCGGAAAGAAGCTCGCGGAGATGAATAAAAAGAACAAAGCAAAGAAGGAGGAAAAGGTGGAGGAAAGAGAAGAGGAATCCTTTATCAATCCCGGCTACGTCATTGGCGCGATAGGAATTGCTATAGCAGCAGGCAGCCTTTACTTACAATGGCGGGCTACGAAGCCAGAAGTAAAGTGGGAGGCCCCAACATATCGCACACCTGTGGAGGTTAGAAAAAGCAAAATCCCTGAAATGGAATAACCTTCTCGCTTTGTAATATAATGTCGACCGCGTTGTTGAAAACTGTTGAAGAGGCAGCTATTATTACTTCCATCGTTGCGGGTATTGGTTGGGTGGGTAAGAAAGTGCTCAAAGAAGACTTTACTGAAGACCCAAGCAAGAGCTTCGCTAATTTCGCTAAGATGACCGCTGCCGTAGGCGGGGCTATCATGGTAAAGGATTACCTACGGAAGGAAAAGTACCTACCTAATGTATAATGGTTAGCTTAGTCGCAGGTGGAGTCATTGCAGCTTTAGCATTTACAGGGGCTAATTATGGTGGTCAATATTTGGATAGATTAGTTAGAGGCGACAAAAGCGGTGCCGCCGAAAGGAAGAGACACGACTTAGCGCTGGAGAAATATCAGCGAGACGTGGCGGCTTGGAATGAAAAAAGACAAGCTTACAGGGATTGGTTGGACAAGAACTACCAAGACAAGATGCAGGCGGATAAGAACTTCGAAAATACAGACTACGCCTTTAAGCTCTATGCGCAAGCACACCCCGACTTTAGAATGAAAAAGCCTCAGTTCAAGAATTACTACCAGCCTTCTAAGAAACAAAAAGACAATGAATTGGTCTTTGTAGGAGTCGCAGGGCTGGCGGGAGGCGTGGCCTTGGCGTATCTAATATAATGATCGTCTTTTTGGAAAGCGACAAGAATGACTTTACCACGTATTTGAATCCTCCCATCAAAGCCTGTAAGGTTCGGTTGGTTAGTTGCTCTTTGTACAATTCTTGGTATAATTTAATTAATGGCTTTGTCATCGGAACTTCCGGTACCAAACCAAAAATACCAGATTCCCATTACACCCCAATAACACTGGCTAAGGAGCTAGCGAAGCATGGATATACTCTTACCACAGGATTACCCCATGAAATGACATTTAAGAAAAATAATGGGAGCGCTAATTTAATGGGCAGTCCATTGGTAGAACTCCTAGGTCTTACTAGTACCACGATAAATAGCGGCAGTACATATGATGTGAAATGGAAAGTCGCATCCTCTTACGAAGTCTATTGCGATTTAGTCCATAGTTACAACAATGGAGAAAAGTCTTCTCTTATGTCCAAGTTTCTGCCCCAAGGTAATCCATTTGACCCAGTAGAATACACTCCCATTTCTTTGAGCTATGACTTGTCTAATTTGGTAGAAAGCATAAACATCACCATTAAAGTGGACGGAAAGACGGTGGATTTTAACGGACGTAAGATCAATCTTGTTTTATCCTTCGCTTGAATCAAGCGAAGCGCGATTCTATTCATATAATGGGCCGCGTAGAGGACAAACTTAAAAGGATTTACTATGGGCCGGAAGGCTATTGGAGAGGAGCGTCAGCTATCAAGAAACTCGCGACCGCGGCCAGGGTATCAGACGAAACAGCTAAGAACTGGTTGAAAAAACAAACCCTCTGGCAGGTTTATCTTCCCGTGCCCAAGTACATTCCCAGGCCCAGCTTTACCGTAAATACCCCCAATGAAGTTCATCAAGCGGATTTGCTTTTCTTGCCGCACGATAAGGTGAGAAAGAAGACCTATAGGTACGCTTTGACCGTAGTCGATATCGCAAGCAGATATAAGGACGCCGAACCCATAACCAGCAAGGATTCTGGAGAAGTCGCAGAAGCCCTAAGTAGGATTTATAAGCGCGTCTTGAAATGGCCTAAGCTGCTGCAAGTGGATGCGGGGACAGAGTTCATGGGCGTGGTTACTAAGACCTTGAAAGACCACGACACTAAGATTAGGAGAGCCGAAGCTGAGTACCACAGGGGTCAGAGCATTGTCGAAAGATTCAACAAGACCTTGGCCGAGCGTCTCTTTGGATACCAGTATTGGAAAGAGCTGGAAGATCCCTCCAAACGCAACAGGGAATGGACCCAGAGGCTCCCCCAGGTCGTCGCGGCTTTGAACAACGAGGCGGCCAGGGCTACGGGAATGAAACCCAAGGATGCCATAAAAAAGAAATACGTGGAACACAAGTCCTTCGTCAGAAGTTCGAGGGCGGTCTTCCCCCAGGAAAAAAGATTAGGCGATGTCACGGTTCGATATCTCTATGAGCCGGGTGAATTAGAAGGAGGATCCAAAAGAGCTACGGATCCTAATTGGTCTTTGGAAACTTACCAGATCCGAAGCGTAATAGCTAAGAAGGGCCAGCCCATCTTGTATTATCTTCATGATGGTCCCACGCGTGGGTTCGTCAAAGAAGAACTGCTTATCGTGTGATGTCCGAATGCTATCGTATGCACTCCGTCATCACACATCCATCGCTTACCGTCAAATGCAGACAGTGACACCTTCTCCTGCGTGACGTTATGTATCTGATGACCATAGCTGCGCAGGCTGTTCATCTTATGCCGCTGTTCCTTGCGTGTTCGTAATACGTTGAGGTAGGACTCGTGCGTAATGTCCTTCTTAACCACGTATTTTTTTACGCCTTTAGCTTTCTTTTCTACGCCGTCTAACTTTAGCACGCTGTACATCTTTGGTTTCAGACCCACGTATTCCACGATGGGTTTTCCTAACATTTCGTCTTTCATCTTCCCAATTACCTTCTTATTCTTCGCAGAGTAAAGGAAGTGCTCCTTCGGGTAACCGCTGGTGTCGTACTCGTCTATGTCGGGGAGGCAGTCTTTGTAAACGTCTTCCGTTTGCACTTCTAGAATTAGGGAGTCGGTGTCTGTGTACAGGAGGCGACAGCGGTCTCCGTACTTTGGCTTAAGCTTATCGTAGTAGAACTCGTACATAAGCAGCTTCGATAGATCCAGCACCGTAAAGCCTGTGTAAACGGGCTTGTTTAGTAAGAGGTTTGCCCTTTTCATGTGAATCACGTAGAAGTTCAGCATTTCTACGTATCTAACGAAGCCTGGCTGTGACACGTATGCTTCTGCTTCCTCTTTGGTGCTGACTATTTTTACGCTTACGCGCTTGCGGATGTTCTCCATTGTCTTTCCGAACACGCTGTTGTTCATCAGTTTGAACAGGTTTTTCTCGAAGTCATTTTTCGCTGCGGTACGCTTTTGCGTGTTAAAGTCAATGTAGGGGCGCATCCAGGGTTCCTGCGTGAATTTTAGGACTCTGTGGATCTTCTCTACGCGCATTCCGTGTCGCACGTAGAACTGCAGGTTGCGGTAATGCACCACATACTTCTTCTTATCCATCAGGTTCATAGTTAGTTTCCTGTACGGTTTGTAACCAGAGCACATTTGCTTTTGCAGCGGACTTAGCTGCTTAAATGGTATCTCTATCGCTTCTGGTGCTAAGGGGAACTCATTGTGTTCGTCGTGCAGGCGCTCTGGGTACTCCAGATCCACTTCTAAGACGTAACCCTTGTCTTCCTCCTTTCCTACCTGCATGTAGAAGTCTATCGGCTTCACTGGATCCCATTCGAAGTCTCTCACAGGTAGGTACTGTGACATTGCCCAACCATAAAGGTTATTCGCATCCAGGTAGTAAATGTATGTGGTTGGTTTCTCTGGGTCGTGCTCTACTAAGGGGTTGTTTGCGCGGGCGTAACGTCGGCTGGGTCCGCATACGCCGCCACGAATACCGTCTTCCATAAACCGATACATGTCGTACTCCGTTAGGAGATCCAACTGCGCATTTGTCTTCTTTAACAAAGCACTCCAGCTGAGCCCAGGAGCCGTGTAGAAATTAGCGGGATCCAATCCGTAATATTCCATAGCCATCTTTCTGAAGCTTTGGAAAACATCTGCGAGCAGCACTACGTCAGACCTTAGGTAGATGTCGTGGTAGTCACCCATGTTCTCACAGGAGTACTTTTCCCACACGTCTAACGCATGCTGGTACTCCTCATCCTTTATACCAGACTCGTTTAGGGTGCTGTAGAAGCGATCTTTGGGTGGTAGGGGTTCTTTGAATCGATCCCAGGAGTCCATGTATTCGTATGGGTAGACTCCTTTCCTTTCCGCGCCGTATTGACTGGAAATGGGAAAGTTGGTGTTATACTTTACGAGGTTTGCTAAGGAGTCCGCCATAAACTGCTGCGAATCTAAGAACTTTAGCTTACCCACAGTTACGGACATGTAGCGCTCTTTGTTGTTGGGTATGCATTTGACGTCGGAGCCGTCTGTTCCTTGTAGTAGCAAATGGGAGTCGTAACCGCGGAGGTTGTGAAAGAACACCGGAATCTCCATTTCTGGGTCTACTTTGAAGTTTATATTGCATTTCCAATGAGCCGCTCCTCTGTATTTACCCGTGATGTGGCAGTGATCTCTAACCTTATCCACATAGAAATCCTCAACAAATGCTTTGTGGCAGTGAATGCAGTGCGTGGAGGGCTTTCCCGGCTTCTCACCTTTCTTAGCATACTTCCCGCATTTAAAATGAGCTTCTCCTAGATACTTTCCATCTTCATCCCACGCTTTCTTGGCTCGTCTTCCAAACTGAAGAAGCGTATGTTGGCAAATGTAGCATTTTTTTGCCTTGGTAAAAGCCTCCTGGTTCTCTTTGGTAAATTCCATCTTCTTTGGACGTCTTAATTGTTCTCTAATCTCCCCCTCCTCTTCTCGCAATGCTTCTAGAAACTCATTAGCTGCGTTCTTACCTCGGTAAATCACAGGAGGGTTTGCTTTACCGTCTGATCTGACTACTATGTAACCAAAGGAGCAGATCTCGTGTAATCCTACCTTATTCGTGGCGCCACGTTTCTGCTCTTCCTTAGTTATCAACGCTTCGAAGTCTGCATATATCACGTAAGGCACTTGCATCTGCTTTTGATGGTCTGCGTATGAAAGCTCTTTGTTGGTGGGCATCTGGATCCGTTGCGCCACTTCTTCGACTCCGCGGCAGATCTCATCGTGTTTCTTTAGGGCATTTAAGGATGTAAATGACAGCAAGCAGCAGTCGCAGAAGTACTTTTTGCCTTTGTGCTTAGTATGTCTGTAGAATAGTCTGCTAATGTGTTTAACCCATGAGTAGTGTCCGCCGTGGTAGAATAAATGTACGCGCTCTCCTTTACTTTTTGACAGAACTAACGGTACTATCGTCTGCTCTCTGACTCCGTAAACGTTAATTGCTAGATCGTTTATTTCCTCAAATATGGGGATGTCTATCAACTGCATGGGAAATTCCACACCATCCCACTCTAAATCGTCTGTGGGATACTTACTTGTCCTACAGGGATCCTTCTCTGCTGGATACAGTGCAGACCTGATTGCCCACATAAAGCATCGATTGTCTTCATTCTTCACGTTTACAATAGCCTTCTTCCTTTCTACCCACGTTGGTAGCGGTACGTAACTCCCCCCTCGTATGGGTACGTACCTGGCTATACTTATCTCTATTCCTTCAACCTCCTCTACTGTCCAACCCGATCCTTCTTTCGTGTAGTTAGACAGCGACTCCATTATTGCTTCTAAGGCTTCACTGAGTGACCTATCCAAATTCGTGGATTCTAATATCACTAACGACTTTGATCGCAACATTGCTGTCGTCATTACCTCGTCTTTTGACAAACTTACTTCTACCATTATGCTCGCTTTCAGGGCTCCTAATTCTTCTATACCTTTTCGGAGAGTCCTTTTAACCTTCCTTTCTGACTGACGCCAAAACTGTCTAACGTCAATCTCACCGTTACCGGGTATTGACACCGTGCTGAAGTTGCTTTGGGATTCCATCTATATAATAGGAAATATTTTATACCTAATACCAAGCACTTTTTAGGTCGTCGTAGTCGTACTCACAGTCCTGACAATGCCAAAACAATTTAACCTTAGTCTCAAACTTCTTACCACATCCACAATCATAACTGCTCATACACTTCGTCTTCATTTTCAAATGCTTTTTCAAATCCGCTTCTTTCTTAAAAGTTCTCTTACATTCTTCGCACTCCATATATAGACTAACATATTTGCGCTGTTGCCCCCAACCACACTTGGAGTGGGTTGTTTCCGTAGGTGGATTTTTGACACGGGTCTTGCCCGTGTTGAGATTGCGCTGGAACCCCCATTCCCTATACTACTCATCTACAAAGATGGAGCATCAGCTGCACAAGGTTCAGGTCTTAGTAAAGGTCACGTGGTACCTGGAGGAGGTACACTTATACTAGGACAAGACCAGGATGCTGAAGGTGGGGGTTTTGACGCTAGCCAATCCTTCAATGGTGAGTTTACCGGGCTGAACATATGGAACAGAGTACTGGGATCGAGTGAGATCTCTCAGATGTCACGTGTTTGTCGCTCTGGAGAAGGAAACGTACTACGTTGGAGTGACGTCATGGCAGGTAGTTTCCAAGGTCAAGTGCATACCATTCGACCCTCTTCCTGTAAATAAACAGAATGGTTCAAGACAATAATTGCCAGGTTTCGTTTTGACGTCATTTGAATCCCAATGTTTTGCAAGAATTTTTTCTGACTGACAGCACGTGGTTGTCAGTGTTTGACAATCATTTGGATTCAATGGCTTTTATCAGCTGATTGAAATCCAGAAATTTTGTGTGCTTTAACTTTAAATAGTCCTCCTAATAATAACTTAGATTATGATGAATGGTGTTATGCCAGACTTTTCATCGTAGGAACCTCTTATAGACTGTATTATCACCTGAGAAACTCTACTACTACAAACCCATTGACAAACAATTCAACTAGTACTACAAAAGACACTTGTGTGGATCAGTATTTCTTTAAGGGTTTTTCATGATATTTGTAGTTTATATATTGTTTTCATTTCAATTTTGATGGTGTTTCTATTTACTACAGACAAGTGTCGTGTTGCTATATCTATCTGTATAATAAATGCAATGTCTTCAACGACTTGTTTTGTCTTTCATACATTATTGTTAGGTTGTAGTTTACAGTGTAGACACATTAACTGGGACGTACCACTTCACAATGTTTCATCCCCAGTATTATTGATGGCATGTACATTTTTTGTCAGTTATGTTATCAAATCTCATGGTTTCATTGCTTGCTCCTGAGTAAGTTGTATTCCTTAATCTGACTCCACATTGTGATTAGTTAACTTTGTAAAGGAGATTATAGTTAGTGTGCTTGCAATATAAAGCCTGGCTAAATGCCTGGAACTTTTACCTCTTCGTTTAGTAAACTCTGCAACTAAATTTAAATTTATTGCATCAAAATTCAATCCCGCTTCCATCACCAGTTTAGGAAAGACAGAGATGTCGAGTTAAAAAAAACAAAAACAATCCCTGTTGTATTATTTTAAATCAGTCATATTTAACCCCAGTGCCAAATATTTGAACTAATATCTGGTGCGGACTGTTGTGGAAGTATGAAAGCAATCTTCACGACTACACTGGTCACGTGATATAAACTGATTAAGTCATACTTATCTGGTCACTTGATAACTGCTTGATTGACAATGGTAATTAATCTGATCCCAGTTGAACTTCAAATCCAGTCATGTCTGACAAAACAAGCTGCTCATCCCGCGGGACAAGCAGAGTGTCTGTGGTCTTGTGGTTTGTAGTTGGTGTGTTGTGTTTGGGTGAGTTTGTACGCGTTGAGTTGATTCTAAGTGAATACAGGACAAGACTACACAAGGTAGAAGAGAAGACAGATGGGAAAGATGTAGAGCCGTGTGATGTGAAAACCAAGCAAATCAAAGGTGAGCAGTAAACAGAGTAGAGATACGCGTACAGACTTGTTCAATGTCACTGAGTTTTTTAATGATTTGAATCAGGCATTACCATGTGAAACTCGTGTAAATCTGCTGAGTCTATCTTTCTGGGAACTGAACAACAAAAGGAAATAGCAAAAAAGAACAATTAAAACATCAAAATATAAAAAACAATAATAACATATATAAAGTTTTGGATTGAATTTCAGGAAATTAAAAGGCCTTTCACCGAAATGCGTGGTACGGTTATCTACAAACCCAGACATATCCCACTGATGTAACATAATCATTTGATTTCGTTACAGCAAGTCGTTCCATAGACTCACCAAAGATCATCCATGATTCAAGACAAAGAACCCGTCGCCTCACCGTGTCTTCACCTTCAAACGACACCAACTTTCAAACTGTTCGTAAAGAACTTTTACAAACAATGGGAGTGGAGGTGAATAAAGCCTTTTCTAAAGCGTGTGGAGCAAAGAAGAATAGATGTCCACCAGGACCTCCCGGTCCACCTGGACGACCAGGTCGCAAAGGATCGACCGGAAGACGAGGACCACCAGGAAGAAGAGGCAAACGAGGACCCCAAGGACCCATGGGAAGGCCAGGCAGAAGTGGCAAGCAAGGCATGATGGGACCTACTGGGTTGAAGGGAGAGAAGGGAGACAGAGGTGATCGTGGACCACGTGGTGTAGCTGGACGGGATGGTAGACCTGGTCAATCGATATCTGCACCAGAGGTTCAAGTATCCCCTCCCTTGTTAATTGTTAATGAAAGCGATACAGCCGTGTTGCATTGTGGGTGGAGTGGTAATCCAGTACCTGTGATTGGCTGGAGGAGAGTTGGTGGTTTACTAGACAAGACAAGAAGTGTGTTGGATGCAGGTCTGGCAGGTGTTGATAGGAGTCATAATCTGGAGATAAGGAATGTTAGTAGTAACGATTCAGGAGTGTATGAGTGTAAAGGCAGTAATATACTTGGACAAGCAAACCAGACAGCTACACTTGTCGTCAACTGTAAGTCGTCACACTTTTGCTACATTATAGCCATTTTAATCATTTAATTAGACGTTATATGTTTCTGTCGGTATATTAAAATAAAATTTTTTTTTCCAGATCTTCCTGGTATTTCCCTATCTTTTGGACCTATCTACGTCGAAGAAGGAAGGAATGTAACCCTGCCAAAGTGTCAAGTGACTGGACACCCCACACCAACGATCACGTGGGTTAAAGTCCTTGGTATGTTGCCTGCTGCTCGTACCGTCATAAATGGCAGCCGTTTGACTTTATACTCTGTGGAAAAACAGGACACTGGGATATATGTTTGCCAAGCTTCTAATTTCCTTGGATTGTCTATTGGGAAAACGCAACTTAATGTTGTGCCTTTGCCAAAATTCACCACCACCCCTCCCCCCTCAATTGTCTTGTTAGTTGGTGAAAGTCTGAGACTTGATTGCGTAACCACAGCAGATCCTCCTGCTAGGATTTCTTGGAGTAAAGACAACCAACAATTGTCATCTGATGATAGAATACGGGTCCATGTGAATGGAAGTCTGACCATAACAAGATTGAAGACCGCTGACTCTGGGAATTACGTCTTTCAAGCTGTTAGTGCTGGGGTTGCCATGGCAATAACCCAAACAAATGTTAAAATACTTTTGAATGGTAATGACTTGATTTATTGCGATAAGTATTTCGAATTAAAAATGCGAAAATAAGTACTTAATATACCACTCCACACTCCCCCTATACAAAAAAAAAAAAAAAAAAAAAAAAAAAAAAAGCCAATACGATTCGATAACGCGATCATATGAAAATGTTTATCAAGAAATGGCATAACTAAGACCCACCGATTAGTACTCACTCTATCTTGGTCAATGTTTCACCTGTTTTTAACTTTATTTACAGATCTTAAGTTTACTAGAAGAACAACTAGTGATTACGTCATTATCAAAGGCATTCCTAGCATGGCTTCCGTTACGTTCTGTTTCTGGTTGAAGACCACTGTTGGTGATACTGTCATAAGTTACGCTGTACCTGGAAATGACAATGAATTGATATTTTTGACGACCAGTAGTTTTTATTTATTCATCAGAGGATCCTCGTGGTACGTCTTCCCTTAACATCACTGTTTGGTGCTATGACGTTTAGGGGGTACCACCTTGAAGCACGCAACAACAAAAAAAATCACCATCGTCGGCATGTGTCAAACCGGTTGATTACAAGGCGCTTTGTAAGCCGTCGCATTCTATTCACCATTTTCCATACATTGGTTCACTGGTCAAACGCAAAGCGCTCAAGCGAGGCGCCAAGGTACTTTCAAAGGATTATTCAAATTTGAACTTTGCAACCTCGACTGAATGCTTTGTGTTTGACCAGTGAACCGATTTATGGAAAATGGTGAATAGACCCCTTGCATGTGACGTCGTAGGTGCTCAATTTGGAGGACAAAACAAAAGAATTCCAATCTCATGAGAATTGGAAACCTATTGTTATGTCCTCCAAATTGAGCTGCATTCCGACGTGCTGCAAGGCGTCTGCAGAGGGCATGTGTCAAGGAGGGACACCAAGGGAGACCTGTCACATCCGGTGTGCACTACTATTTTGAAAGAATACTAGTATAACGAGTAACACATTGTTCATCTGCCTTCTAGCTGTAGTTATCATTTTAATTTCTCGTAACCCACCTATTATTACTAGGAATACCGGCGTAGCTGCTAACGATGACAGATGGCATCACATGTGTACGACGTGGAGCAATAATGATGGGCAGGTGATAGTTTATAAAGATGGCATCGTTGCTGCAAGAAAAACAAACTTCATGACAGGTCAGGTGATCAGAGGAGGCGGTACACTTATCATAGGACAAGAACAGGACAGTGTGGGAGGATCCTTTTCAGCCTCACAGTGTTACATCGGTGACCTTACCGGGCTGAATATATGGAACAGAGTACTGGGACCTAACGAGATATCTACCATGTCACGTGACTGTGGTGCTGGTGAAGGGAATGTGTTGAGCTGGAGTGACGTCACCTCTAGTGACCGCCAAGGTCAAATAAGGGTTGTATTATCCAAATGTGTTAAACAGCATTAATGACTGAAGCTAATTAAAGGTGAATACGGGGTAGGCACCCGTGATCCGCGTATCTAGATTTCTGAGTAATTGGTTTTAGGGCCATTAGACTTTATTGTGATTCTCCTTCCTCATCCGAAGGTTTAATGGAAGACCAGACGACCTCGTGCAAGAAAGATTTTAAAGAAAGAAAAAAAATAAACGTGAACAACTGACTACCTACCAGCTAGTGATACAACATATAGTAGTACTAGACAAGGCCAGGGGCGGGAAATAGTTTAGTTTACTAAGGAGTTCGTCACCAAAATAACAATACATTACGAAAAAAATAAATAATAATAATGGAAACCTTTAACACCACAAAAAGTGAAAATTAAATTGGATGTGACGTAAGAAAGGAACAGAGCTCACGTCCCAATTGTAACCTAACGCTCCAACTATATAATTATTATTAAGGCGAAAAAAAAGCAGTGTTTTGTCGACAGCGGATATTTCTAACTCCCTCTCTTTACTCAAACCACTTAAACTTCCGGCTACATACCGGATCATGCGGTTCATACTGCACTTTAATCGGCACAAAAACCTATCCGATACAAAGTATATCACTTTTGAAACCGGAGAGTAGCAACATCTATCCAATACAAAAATCACTACAGTCTAAACCTACTTATAGTCTATCACAAATCCTGCACTCTGATTGGCTGATCTACTAATGGTTTATTAGTGATAGACCACTAGTAGCGAAAAGTGCCGGTTTTGAACCAAAAAAATCGCGAATAACTCGCTATTTCAATCATTTTAAATTTAATGTTTATAAACAATACGTTCACCTGTATAACTTGGATTAATTTGAGTTTCAAAACCAATGTATTGATAATGAGATACTTTGAATAAATATCATATAAGCGTACAAGTATGATCAAGCTATAGTACTATCATACAAGTGTTTACCACCACTTAGTTCAACGGAAGTGAGAGACTTTTCCAAAAAGATGCAAATAATCCCAGATACGTAGGTAATTTTTACTTTGAATTTGATCCCTCAATCCATCAAAAAGCAATGATCTTTGATTCCGTATATGCTGTTCGTCAAACCCATCATGTAGTGAGATGACTTTATGCAATCGTTGTACTCACTGACAGTATACAAAATTTACACGGCGTAGTTTTTCTCGGTCACTTTGTGTAAAAGCAAATTCCGAAGGGCTGGCAGTAAATCAAGGAGGTAAATTGATTTTGGATGGGGAGGGGGGGGGTTTTTGCTTTCAAAAATATGAGATATGTGTACTACTACTTCAATAGCATGCATCCCCTTATTTCATTCAGACAATCTCACCCCACCCCTCCCCCTCCTCCCCTCTCCTCCCCCCTCCTCCCCCCTCCTCCCCCCCCCCCCGACATCAGATTTCGTAGCACCCCTTAGTCTAAATATTATATGGTCTATGGGCATAAGTTAACTCTGAGCCAAATTTCATGCTTTCTTCCAATGATATTGCTAAGATCAACCAGTGGCGGATCCAGGGGGGTCGAAGGGGTCCACGGAACCCCCCTTGAAGGTTTGATCTTTTAGGCAATAGAAATATGTCTTATATAAATTTTGCTTAAAAGTATCCACAAGGATAATGTTGAACACGAAATGATAGATATTTGCTGTTATAATGTTTAATTTTTGATTAGAGCCAATTTTTTTGTCAAACATCGACTAAATAAAAGAGAATTATACACAGTTTAAGAAACGGAAGCCCCCTTTGAAAAATCCTGGATCCGCCACTGTCAACCTTAAGCCACCTCTCTTTTCGTTGCCAAGGTAACGTAACACGTTTTCTCACGTCGTCTCAAAGAGACGTTTCAGCTGATTCGCAAAGCATTGTGGGAGGAACGTCAAGGAACGCCTGTTATAAACTGCTAGTGGAAAAGATCAAAGGCGTTGTTTCCAACTTCAAAATATATATTTTATTTATTTTTATTCTTTATCTCGATTATACAAAGACTTACAACGAACATCGGCATGTCAACTGACTCTTACATGATACTTTCAACCAAATAATTTAGATCGTAATCTTTGTATAAAAGTGCAAAACATTGTGACAACTCGACTTTCGACATCATCATCAATATGGTAAAAAATGTTAACGCAAAGACGTGGCTTCCAATGTATTTGGCGTTTTTGTGGTATTCTAGATCTATTAACAGTGAAGTCTATGAATCCATTCAGTGGAGTCCATTCAATCCAAAGTAAGTTTGATGAAAATATAGCACTTCATATGTTGTTAGTAAAAAGTAGTTTATACTTTGCTGTACCCTAGCTAGCTTGTGACAACAAACTTCTTATCTTTAGTAGCAAAGCACACCTTCAAGTTATAATCGAAATGCTCTGTTATTAGAAATGAATGTTTCTGAGCTTTTTTTTTACAAGTGTGGTGGTGTGTTGTGTATTTAATAACATTCTCCTTATTGATTCTCTGGGTAATGTAGGTGATAATAAAATATTTAATGTTCTAGGGGGAGGGGGTCGGTTAGTTTTATTGTAAGGCAGATGAAAAATATATGCTAGTTCCAGTTATATGTTAAACTCCCCTGGTTATAAGCCCACCATTCTGTTGTTGCACATAAAAGATTAACTGGGAAGCGAAGATAAAAGAAATAAATTAAGTTTTTCTCATTATCCTAGACTGTTTTTTCTCTTTTTTCTTTTATATGCCCTCCCGAATATAAGCCCTCTTGGTCATAAAGTTAATTAATCAAAAACCTTACATAAGCCAAGGGCTTATAACTGGGATTATACACGATATACTCCTCTTATAATGTTGACGGATTTTACTTTTCTGGTCTTTCACAGATTTCAATTTACTGAGGATCAGTTCAAGCACAATATAGCTTACTACCGCCAAATTGTCTTACCTGAGTCACAAATAAATATCATTTGCCCAAATGTAGCGACAGTATTAACAAGCTTGACTGAATATCCACTAAGGGATAGCTTATATGAAAACCTATGGACAGTTGGTGAGGAAGAATTTTATTCTTGTCAAATAAACTCATCCAAGAGTGATAGTCGTTTGGTACTCATGTGTAATAAACCAGACAGTCTTCACTATCATACAGTAAATTTTATTCATTCGAATGCATCGGTGTCTTCTTCAAATCCTGTAAAGGGTAGTAATATTTATTTTTTAGGTGAGTGCTCAATCTTTTCTTTTAAGAAATATCTGGTTTGATGGTTGAACGATTTTCTTGATTCTTGTAAAAGGAAAAATAAACTTCTTTTTACAAATTATTATTACAATGATGATTAATACTTTAAAACTTGTAGCCATGCAGTTGCACGAAGGCTGGATAAAAGTTATCAAGTGTATAGAATTTGTATAGCTTTTATATGTTAGATATTAAGGATTTATCCAGCGGATAGCGCTATCACTTCAAAAACGTTTGCAAAGGTAATAATGCTGCATTTTATTTCCTGGATTTACCTCTGCACTGTTCTTTTTCCATGAAGCTTAATAATTAAAACACTGAATCAAATAAACATTTACTGTATGTACTAATTTTGTGGCTGTATAATTCATGCATTTTCTTGTTCATTTTTAAAATTTAAATTATTTGTCAAACCACAGCAACCTCCAATGGAACAAAAGAATCATTGAACCAGACCTCAGAAGGTCACTGCATGGACCCAACCAATGGAATATCTATGAGAATACAATTCAAAATTTGTGAAAACAACTCTACAGGTATTAATTTAGTATGTGCGCATATTTGTTATTTTTTAATTATAGCTTGGTTGATTTTTAAGAATGCAGAATATTTTTTTCATAGAAAACCTTTTTTTTTCAGATCAAAGTTGTAATAATTATTCACGATCAGTCAAAAACAAAACTATCAGTAAAGATATCAAGGCCTGTAAAAATATAACTATCAAAAGAACATCTTTAGAGAGAGATTTATCACAAGGTTGGTGTCTTGTTGTTACTTGTCCCTGCTATTTCAATAATATTTTGTCATCATCGCATACATCCCATCCATCCATCTATCCCATCCATCCCATCTATCCCATTCATCCCATTCATCCTATTCATCCCATCCATCCCATCCATCCATCTATCCCATCCATCCCATCTATCCCATTCATCCCATTCATCTTATTCATTCCATCCATCCCATCCATCCCATCTATCCCATCCATCCCATTCATCCCATCCATCCCATGCAGTCCATCCATCCCATCCATTCCATCCATCCCATCCATCCATCCCATCCATCCCATCCATTTATCCATCCCATCCATTGCATCCATCCCATCTAGCTTATCCAGAGCCATCCAGAGCCCATCCAGCACATTCATCCTATTGATTCATCCCTCCATTCTTTTGATTTTCCATTCCTTCCTTTATTCCTTCATTCCTTCATATATTCAACCACTCGCTTGCTCGCTTGTCTGTCCATCCGTTTTCTTTGTTCATTTATTCCTTCATTTATTTGTTTGTTCATTCATTCATTCTTTACACTATTTATCTCATGTTTAACTTTTTTATTTTTATTTTTATTATTGGGCTCATTGTACATATTTTTTCTAATTTTTAGAACGTTTTTGGGAAATCCTAGCAATTATCTTAGGTGTGTTGTTGGTTCTGTCTTTCGTCATCCATAGTGTTTTGATCATTCGTTATTGGTAAGTAAATAGAAGAATTTAAAATAAAATTTTGATCACCTCCATTTTTCCCATTAAAATGTCAAGGGTCGAGGGTAACAAGTTGGACTCATTTTATTCACAATAAAATTTACATGTTTGTCAGTTCCAAGCGGAAATGATATGAAATAGTTATCTACAACATGGAAAATGTTAAGAGAAATTTTGTGACCCTGGATATGGTACCCTTGACTCTTGAGGTTAGACCCTTGACACTCAATACTTGGCCAAAACCCAGACTTTTTTCCCTGTATCCTTATCCAAAGAGAGAACATTTTTAAAATCCTCAAAATGAGAATAATGAAAAAAAGAAAAAACAAATTGCAACCAACTGAATCACGCTTATTGGCCTTTCCAAGGAGTCACAGAAAACTAATGACGAACAGGGCACACAAAAAATGATGGCGATGCTTTAGGAGATGTCCTTTTTTCAATATGGCAGAAAGCTTAGCAAAATCTCATGAAAAACAGACCAAAAAAACAAAGTAAATGTGACTCAATTCAAAAACTAAAACCTTTAAGACAAAAAAAGTGTCCCATAAAAAAGATTTACGATTCAACGTACGTCCTCACTTGTTACCAGTTTTCCGTGAACCTAGGAAAGACTAATTCTCAGTGGCATTTGTGGAATATAATTCAAGGATGTAACTCCCTTTCCATTAGTAGCTCTTTTGTAAGGAAAGGGGAGGAAGCGATGATTTGTCAATGTTATTGGGAAGTGAGCCTCTTTGTGTAAATCCTGATACATCCCTAAATATGAGGTAAATTTGAGTTTTCTTTCGGCAAGTCTCATTGATTATTTCAAGGGCTAGAACTTTACTTTCTTCATTGGTAGAGTTCAGTCCCATAAGTTGCCAAAAATTGTTGCGAGCTTGAAGGGATGCCCCTTTGAACATTTTGGCCTACGGTCTGAAGGTCCAAAGAACGGTTCAAATAGTCTAATAAAGGTTGTAACTTCCTGCGATGATTTCAACAAAAAGATATTTTTCAAGTATTTTGATAATTGCTATCTTCTTTTAGTGTGAAGAAAAATAGAAAACCTGATAGACAGTTATCCCAGAGCAGTCAAAAGGGCAGTGACGAACCACTCAAGAGTCTAATTGTTGATTCTTATAACAAGAAATCAAAACATGGACGCGTTTCTGCAGCATTGTAGCCGTTTACTTTACTCTTTCAATCAGCTGATATTTATTATTTTCTGGTGGTCAAACACTGGTGGTCAGACACAATCACCATGTACTGTCAGCCAGAAAGATTTTATCGAAAACTAGCGATTCAGCTGATGAACCAGCACGAGAGAATTAAATCCAGCCACCCATCTTCATACGCTGTTCTTAAAGATGCCATAGCTGATAGCTCCAAAATGTACCACGAACGTGACAGGATGGTGTAGAAACCATCCTGTCCTGACACGCATATTGCACGTCTGCCTTGTCTGACAAGTTCGTGATAGTCTTCATGACAGTCGATCAGCCTCATCCTAAAATTATAAATTACAGCTAGTTTCTCTGGGGGACAAATGGCAGCAAAAAGGAAACACGAACTTGAAATAAGAGACTATCGCTTTTCATACACTGCCGCTGTTGTAGATATTTCATCCAGTGCATACCATATGTCCGTAAAAAACTTTTTGGGGGTAATCGCACAAATTTGCACAAATTAGTAAGCTCATTAGATCTCAGTTGACCGAAGACCTACAACACTTTGCACTAATTTGTACAATTTTTAAGTTAATTTTTTCACGCATATATGGTATGCACTCTATCATCGGCCGTTAAATTTAGAAATTTTAGTTTCTTTGGGCAAGTCGTAGCGAAAATAAAAGTTTTCACTTTGTCATGTCATTTCAAATCGGATAGTCCTCTTAGTTCACTATTTACTTAGCATTCAGCTGATGAAAAAATCGCAGCGAAGTTAGCAAACCATGATCACAGGGAGCCATGCCAAATTGACATAAAAGTGAAATATGAAAACAAAATCGGCAAAAATAGAGCACAAATAAGGAGAACCTTTATTCTTGCGCGCACGCCTTTGTTTTCCTATATAATTTCCCATAATGCCACGCCTTTCACTTTCATCTAAACAGGGCACCATTTCCGTGGTAGTATCTTCATCCCTTTTAGTGCATTCTAGATTCCGAATTTCATGTGGAAACAAATGCGTT
The DNA here is from genome assembly GCF_029948245.1 of Actinia tenebrosa. Classification (NCBI taxonomy): domain Eukaryota; kingdom Metazoa; phylum Cnidaria; class Anthozoa; order Actiniaria; family Actiniidae; genus Actinia; species Actinia tenebrosa. The sequence continues at coordinate 673,122 of NW_028292584.1, forward strand.
TTTTGTTTAAGAACAATTATTCTCTCGAATTGTTCGCCGTTTTTCGTTTTGGTGTATTTACGAGACAACATCTCATCAGCCTTAAGTGTTGCGTTGGTTCAAATCACCAAGGATAATACTTGTATCAGACATCCCGCTGCTTTCAACTTAAGTATCTCATAAAAGTCTTTCTTATTGTTTAAGGCCACGTCGCACTTGCTCCTCGGCATAAAGGGCAAAGAGTACATCCACAACAACATACTTTTTTCATCGACGAATCAAGTATTGCAAATTTAACGACGAATGATTGTGTTAATATCAAATTTTCAGTGTTTGGGGTTGTTGGAGCCTACCGGCTGCAATAAGGGGAGGGGAGAGGGGGGGGGGGGGGGGTCAAAGCTCCTTTAACGTGACGGGAACTAAGGTGAATCTGGCCCAAGGGCACTGAGTCTTTTATTTCCTTCCCAACGGAGATACCAAAATATAAGATAATTAATTTGTGAAGATTTCAAAACAAGCAAATAAAAACTGATGCCGGAGGTGGTGATGGAAAGTATTAGAAGGAGGGAAAAACTTGATCGAGCGCATCAGAACAGTTAGTTTTGAAAGATAGCCTCTCTCTGTCGACTTTGACTGAATTATGAAACATCCCAATGTGCTGATTGTATGTGTTTGTACATGTAAACATTTCATGACAATTTAATTGACCTTGTGGTCAATCACATCCGGTGTACGTCACGTGGTTTTCGACCAGATTTTTTAGAAATTCTTCCTCTCAAAATGTATTTTATTATTATTATTATTTTGGTCTATAGGAGGTTTCCTCTTGTTCTCCGAAATTTATACAACCCAAATAATTACGGCAAGCCACATAAAGGAATTAAATGTAGCGTGGGTGGGGCCGGATGGGGGTTGTGCCTCGCCATACGTCCTACGATAGTAGTACAGTCGATTGGTGCTGAGCATCACCTTCTGACGTATAGATTGCGCAAGAACATAAGCTGCTACTGCCCTTTAAAGGTTTTGTTTATTTTCTGTCAATTTGTCCATATTAGTATTACTCCGGTCGTATGCTCAGCTATTGTCTTAGGACATGTGAAACTGAAAGCCAAATTAGTGCCTTGTTGATTTGCTTACATCAGTCCCGGGTACGTCCATTGGGTGTAGCCCAACAATTAAATATGTAAATTTCGTTTCATATTTGTCAAGTCAAGTTATCAAAAAAGTAATTTAAGAGCATCCGTAAATATTGTGGTTTGAATGAAATTTTTGTAGTTTCTCTTACTCACTACCCCCACTTTTTATTTAGCCCAGCTTCTTCTCATTCTAGTACCCCTGCCCCCAGCTTTTTCTCAATTCTAGCCTAATATATTTTCCAATTTTTTATGGGATTCTAAAAAGTTTGTACATCTGTCTCCGGTACACGCGAGGATCTCGAGGCGGAATCTTTGAGCGCAAGGAACTGTGGGTAGAATCAACTGATGCGTGGGTCGTTCCTTCATGTATGACCACACGAATTGGCACTATCTTGGGGTTGTGTGTTGTGGTAGTGTTGCATCGTTCGGTGTCACCTTTAGTGATCCGTGTAGGTGCAGCACATGTAGTTGGTGTAATACCCGTAGTACCCGTGGTAGGTGTAGTACCTGTAGTACCAGTAATACCTGTAGTATCTGTAGTAGGTGTAGTAGATGTAGTACCTGTAGTATCCGTAGTACCTGTAGTAACTGTAGTATCCGTAGTACCTGTAGTATCCGTAGTAGGTGTAGTACCTGTAGTATCTGTAGTACCCGTAGTAGGTGTAGTACCTGTAGTACCAGTAATAGCTGTAGTACCCGTAGTAGGTGTAGTATCCGTAGTACCTGTAGTACCTGTAGTACCCGTAGTAGGTGTAGTATCTGTAGTACCTGTAGTAGGTGTAGAACCTGTAGTACCAGTAATACCTGTAGTATCTGTAGTAGGTGTAGTAGATGTAGTATCTGTAGTACCTGTAGTATCTGTAGTACCTGTAGTAGGTGTAGTATCCGTAGTACCTATAGTACCTGTAGTACCTGTAGTACCTGTAGTATCTGTAGTACCCGTAGTAGGTGTAGTACCTGTAGTACCTGTAGTATCTGTAGTACCTGTAGTATCTGTAGTACCTGTAGTACCTGTAGTACCTGTAGTACCCGTAGTACCTGTAGTACCTGTAGTATCTGTAGTATCCGTAGTAGTTGTAGTACCTGTAGTATCTGTAGTACCCGTAGTAGGTGTAGTACCTGTAGTACCTGTAGTATCTGTAGTATCCGTAGTAGGTGTAGTACCTGTAGTATCTATAGTACCCGTAGTAGGTGTAGAACCTGTAGTACCAGTAATACCTGTAGTATCTGTAGTAGGTGTAGTAGATGTAGTATCCGTAGTACCTGTAGTATCTGTAGTACCTGTAGTAGGTGTAGTATCCGTAGTACCTATAGTACCTGTAGTACCTGTAGTACCTGTAGTACCTGTAGTACCTGTAGTACCTGTAGTACCTGTAGTACCTGTAGTACCTGTAGTAGGTGTAGTATCCGTAGTACCTGTAGTATCTGTAGTACCTGTAGTACCTGTAGTATCTGTAGTACCCGTAGTAGGCGTAGTACCTGTAGTACCTGTAGTACCTGCAGTAGGTGTAGTACCTGTAGTATTTGTAGTACCTGTAGTACCTGTAGTAGGTGTAGTACCTGTAGTATTTGTAGTACCTGTAGTACCTGTAGTATCTGTAGTACCTGTAGTACCTGTAGTATCCGTAGTACGTGTAGAACCTGTAGTAGCTATAGTAGGTGTAGTATCAGTAGTACCTGTCGTATCTGTAGTACCTGTAGTAGGTGTACATAGTACCTTTCACGGCAGCCACGTTGATGGGTAGAATTAATAAAATTGTTCATTCTATTGTTGAATTCATTTTAATTTCGCTTTTGGAATGAAATTTGATTTTCCTTACTCTGAAACATGCCCTGCCTTACTGGGCGCGTCACCAGTAGCGTTCATTTAACCTATCAAGGCGTACGCATGAAGACTATAATAACTCAAAATAAATAGGTGAAGAAAGACTTATAATCATACTTTAGTTTATTGTTTTCTTTTTAATATATTTTTTCGATTGACTTGAATTATTTTGGAATTATCCCTTAGATTTCAGGATATGTAAATCGTTAATCGAATATATCTACAGTTTCATCTAAAAGTCATAATGTCTTGATGTGGTTAAGGCAGCTATGGATCTAACTAGAACTATATATATCTTAATACTTTATATCACTATATTTAGTTTTTAGACAAGAGACCATAGTGTGATTTGGTAAATCCTGTGAAATATTCTTTAGGAAGCGCATTTTTGAGTCTATCTGACTAATGCACTCTAATAAGTACAATTTGTTTCCCGTTAATGAAAACTGCTCTATGGTCTCTTGTTATCAAGTATAGTGTTAAGTACAAGCTAGAAATTTACTGAGGTATCAACAACACAAAGAAACACAAACTACTACAGATACTACACCTACTGCAGTTACTACGGGTACTACGGATACTACAGGTACTAAGGTACTACAGATACTACAGGTACTACAGGTACTACAGGTACTACAGATACTACAGATACTACGGGTACTACACCTACTACAGGTACTACAGGTACTACAGGTACTACAGGTACTACAGGTACTACAGATACTACAGATACTACGGGTACTACAGGTACTACAGGTACTACAGGTACTACAGGTACTACAGGTACTACACCTACTACAGGTACTACGGATACTACATGTACTACACCTACTACAGGTACTACAGGTACTACAGGTACTACAGTACTACAGGTACTACGGATACTACAGTACTACAGGTACTACAGTACTACAGGTACTACGGATACTACATCTACTACAGGTACTACGGATACTACAGATACTACAGGTACTACACCTACTACAGGTACTACAGATACTACACCTACTACAGGTACTACGGATACTACATCTACTACACCTATTACAGGTACTACAGGTACTACAGGTACTACACGGATACTACAGGTACTACACCTACTACAGTTACTACAGGTACTACAGGTACTACGGATACTACAGGTACTACATCTACTACACCTACTACAGATACTACAGCTATTACTGGTACTACGGATACTACACCTACTACGGGTACTACAGATACTACAGGTACTACACCTACTACGGATACTACAGGTACTACGGATACTACAGTTACTACAGGTACTACAGGTACTACGGATACTACAGGTACTACATCTACTACACCTACTACAGATACTACAGGTATTACTGGTACTACAGGTACTACACCTACCACGGGTACTACGGGTATTACACCAACTACATGTGCTGCACCTACACGGATCACTAAAGGTGACACCGAACGATGCAACACTACCACAACACACAACCCCAAGATAGTGCCAATTCGTGTGGTCATACATGAAGGAACGACCGATGCGTGAATACGGTTTTGAGCCGGATCTCTGGATTACCGGTGATTTTTGCTCAAATATATACTTTTTCGATCAATGTTAGCATTTGCTTGTATGGTTTTAGTTCATCGACAACTATAAACGAAAATGAGACCTGAAACCTAAATTTTCAGCCCCAAATACGACATCATAAAAGTTGTGTATCGTGTATCGATCGCTCTCGTCGACATGCTTTGGCTCGAAAAACAAGCGATTTTGTTGGTGTTTTCGATTTTTTGTGCCCTGGTTACTTCAGATATTTATAAATCAGTGATGTGGACGACCAACAATCCTCTGTAAGTTGTACTGATTTTATTTTATTTGGAATCTTTCGTGTTTATTCATGCTAAACTACTTTATATCGACTACGTAAATGATATTTGTTTCTTCATGCATGCTTGCCGGGATGCTTGACACTTGACGTTTCATAAGCTTTTATTTAATACATTATAACGCATTTTTATTTCATAAAACCACAGACAATATCTAGCTTTAAATACTTATTTCAATTTTAATCTAAAGTAACAAAAATACAACGAGGAACTTAGCTTAAAAGTTCAAGGAAAAAATTATTGTGTAATAAGATCTAACTTTTGAATCTTGTAAATTCCTGTTCAAACCTTGGAGGTACAAGACTTAAGCTTACTTTTTAAAGCAAATACGTTAAAAAGTCTAATTCAGCTTTAGCAATATTTGTTCAAGACACAACTGAAGCTGCCTGACACATCTGTTTACTTCCTTATTGCGATGTAGCTAGCTCATTCTGAATTATCAGGCCGCTATTTATAACTTTCTTAAATAATTGATATATTTTTTTCTTGCTATGAAATTGTAAGATATTTTGACTGTACTTTATTCTGGCGAATACGAAATGAGAGTCGTAGCTAGGTAATCAAATAGAAAGATAAAAATACAATAGAATTTTAAGGAAGCTGCAAGACAACAGCCGCTATACACTCTTTAGATAATGAAGAACACAATAAATTCATGTAAAAGTAAACTAAAACCATAATTTTGTAGAACTTGTTTCTGCAAGTAAAACTGAAAATAGCTGCAAAGAGATTGCATGCAATACCCTTGTATATTTGTTATGCAATGTGTTACTTCATGTATTGCCTTTGCCAATATTCATCTGGCTGCTTCGTCATTTAATTCTGACAGAGATAGTTTTGGTAAAGCTACAGCAGTATACATATAATTTAATTAATATTGCAGGAGCCTGGCATGGCCAGTCATGCATGCTTTTAAAAACCGCTCTGTTTGACAGGCTGAGCTTAAATTTCTTCAAAACTATATTCAGAAATTGTCCATTTTTAGAAACAGAGTACAGACTAAAACTAGAAAGCAAATCAGTCTGATGAAACTTTTCATTTATAATTTTACAATAGATGGGTACGTCATCTGGTTAGCTTGATTTACAGTCAAACCAGCTAATGCGTTTCTATCAAGGTTCAAAGATTTATTTTATTATTCTAGATTTGATTTCAATCTTGCTTCGGAGCTTGCATTAATCAAACGAACATTGTAATTTCAATCCCGACATTTACCTCAAGACATTAAAATGTTCATTTGTGAAAGGATTTAATAATGGAAAAAAGTGGCAAAAACTAGTCTTTCGTATGAGTTTTGATCCCAATTTTCGTTTTGGGTTAACACTCAAAACCTTTTTTAAACAGTTAGAAACTGAGTGTACTATGATAAAATGCCTGTTTGAAGCAGTATTTTCAATCGTACAAAGATGTTTTGTTGCATTTGTATTAGAATCTTGCTTTGTCAGGCAATTTTATAGAAAATATATGGGAAATAATCAAATAAATGAAGGCCTAAACCTCATTTTAGAATAAAATTTTTGCTTTGGGTTAACACTTTGATTCCACTTTAAACTTTCTGAATAACAAGATTTTAGCCTTGTACAACAACCTTTCTTCAAGAAAATAGTTTTTGGCGCTCACTGCTTGAATACAAAAAGAATTCTCTCTTAAAATGTTAGCTACGACTGTAGAAATAATTTTGGCTTTGCATGAATCTGTGAAGAACTAAATAAACTAAATTAATCCGATGCCAGTTTTCAAATTTACAACCTCCATTTCATTATGCACATTTCAAAGCAAGAGGGAAATCAAAACTTTGAATGATAAACTGAATATTTGAACCTCTATGGAAATGCATGAGCTAGTTTGACTGTAATTATTCATTACCAATAATTTGAGCTACTTTATCTTATTTAGAGGTCAATGACAGAAGGGACATATGATAATTGTATATAAAGAAAAAATCATATTGCATATGCAGAAATAATATAGTCACAGGATCAGGCAGATCATAGTTAATAGTTAATATTTAACAATTTTTTGCCTCAGGGCTCAGTGATTATCAGGGAATATTTACTGGGGCGCGAGTCTTCAAGCGGCGAGGTAAATATTCCCCAATAATCACTGAGCCTGAGGCAAATAATTGTTTTAGTATAAATACACAGGTGATTCTTTAAAAAAAAAGAAAAAAGAAGAAGATGAAAGGCATTTTTTCCCAGTAACACCAACAAAGTGGCTGGCCACAATTTTGGATTTTTGCTCAAGGTGATTATCGTGTGATAGTGTGAGTTTCTTGACTAATCAGCGCATGAGATTTTCTATATTCACCAGCTTATTTTTACTAATTAATATTAACTATGCATTGGCAGATGAATAACACTTCAAGCTCAATAATAATACTCTGTTAATAATTTTTACTTTGAGGACACTTGAACTGTGAGCACCTTGAGTTTTTTCTTATTATTATTTCCTGAGCTTTCAACTGTTTCAAACCCTCTAAAATGAAGCATTGAGTTCAAATAAACTTTGCAATCTAAATCTTAATAATCGTATTTCCATTTGATCAAGGCTCAAGGAATGATTTACAGTATGCATAAAGAAGTGATAAAAAACCCAGTGCTGTTGGTAATTTGAGAGTCTGAGTCACCATATCAATTCATAGAGATTTGACATATTTTGAAGTAATATGTAGCATTGATGTTTTGAAAGTGTGCCAGACAATTCGCTTGGGGTCAAACACTCTGATAAGCTGCCTTAAGTATATATAAGTCCTGTATTGTCTCAAAGTTAAATATATAATGTCACAGCTTTTCCTGTTTCAGTTTACCTATGGAAATAAGTAAATAGTTTGTTGCATATTCAGATCAAATATCACTTCCTTAAGCTTCAAGATTGTTTCTTAAAACTGTAAAAGTCTATTAATGGAATTCCAGGATGCACGGATACATCAAGATTCAATATTACCTAATGTCAAAATAAGTCTAATACTATAATAGAGTATAATACCAAAGTGATGACATCACAAAATTGTTTCTAAAGACATTTAGGATTACTTTTGATGACATTATCAGAAACTGCATGTAAAAATATCATAATTTATGATGCAAAATTTTAGACCGATAGAGTAAAAAACGGTTGAGATATAGGTAATTTAATACAAAAGTATCCCCATGCTTTTTCTCTCCTTTGAGGCTGGAACTAATGTGATTGGACCCAGTCCAAAATAAGAGAAAATGTATGGGGCTATTTGCAGCTTAAATACCCAATATCTCCATTTCTAACTGAATTGCAAAGTTTGATGATGTTACACTTCGGTACTCTATACAAAGACAAATAATTTTTTCTATTTTTATTTCATCTGGTATTTTTCTAAAATAATGATGGCGAATTTTGATCCTGCGTTTGTTTTTCACGAAACGACAAAGTATGAGTTAAACAAAGTAAAAGGATGTCTCCAACTGATTTCAGCTTAGTGTACTTCCTCAAACAATGTGCTACTACCTTCTATGAAGAAGCTCATTCATGGATATTATATTAATATTATATTAATTTGTTTAGCAAGAATTCATCAATTTAAAATTTTAAGATTCTTCTTGTGACTAACGGAATTCCAAGTTCAATCATGGAGTATACGATAATATTGTATGTGCCATCTTCCTTTGTGGATTCTCAAAAATTATAGAATAAATTAGATGGTTTACAGTCAATTCGCCCACGGACCAAATCGCCCACGCCAATTCGCCCACGCATAAAATCATTGATCAAGTGTTTGCCAACTCGCCCACGCCAATTTGCCCATGTGTAGAATCACTTTAAGAAATATGTTACCATACATTAAAACTAAATTAAAGTAGTTTGTGATTTACCAACCTTACTTGACACTTATGAGCTCAAGACTTCAAAACCCGAACTCGTAACCAATCTTTCTCAACCATTTGACACGGACAGACAGACGGACAGTGACCAAGGGAAATAGAGGAACTTAGCTCACAGTCTAAGAATAAATTTTAAGAATAAGAAAAAAATCCAAAGAGGAAGCTTATTCCAATTGTTCTGGCAGATTAATAACAGCCAGCCCACTTTAATAGAATAAATTTGGCCTGAATCTGCCACTCATCAAATTCTTGTTCCACTTCAAGTACAAAAATTTGGTAACAAAGATTGGTGTACTATCATTGCTCACAGCCTGACACTAGACTTACACCATATGAGGATTTTTTGATACGAAATGTATTTACGATTGGCAAAAAATGTAGTGTTTAAACCCTAGATGCTGACTTTCTAGCCTCATGGACATACAGTGTAGGTATTAATTTCAAAGTTTGAAATTGAAAATTATTACCAGATACTGTACATGCATGTACTACATGTATGAACTATATATACTATGGATAATACTATGGTGGCCCATAGGCCTTTTCTGAGTTGGATAAACAGGATGCATTGTGGTCTAGCTTCGGTACAAACAACACAATATAAGGCATAATGAACAAACCATGTTTGTACCGAAGCTAGACCACAATGATCCACATTCACTATCTCAGAAAAGGTCTACAGTATGAGCATCACCTATTCGACATTGGTAGGGGGAGAGGGAAAATTGCTTCCTAATAGAGTTGGGATTCCTGTGTTTTCAGGGTATCAACATATATTATTTTGGTCACTGATTGTACTGTCAGTAGCTTGTGAAAATGAGGTTGAAATCATAGAATTGATCTGCCTATAAAATATTCCATGGTCCTACCTCATGAGGTGTTGTTAACTACTGTAAGACTAAGTCTTTTGCTTCTGTCATCCAACATGGCTGGCACCCATTTGTTTTTTTACAAGTGAAATCTTCCCAATGTCCAGCTTTTAAGATTCTGATAGATTATAAGTCCCTGCTAAGTCTAGTCTGATCTATTGCTCTTGTCATCCAACATGGCAGCCGCCCAGATCATGTATTATTAGTTTGTTATTCTTCATTTATTCTCTACTTTTTTCCTAACAGCTTTTCAAATTCTGGTAAAAAATTAAGTCCCTGCTTTGGACAAGATCTAGAAATGAGAGTCCATTTACAGTCCAGCCTTCCGATTGTCTGTCCATTTGATTTCATCATCATGCAGACCCTTTCTAGCAAGCCTGCCACTGGAGTTTTGTACGAAAACTTCTGGATCGTGTATGATGAACCGAGCTTTCGTAACTGTGACATAAACATGACATATAAAGATGGTAAAAATGAAAACAAGAAACTGCTTGAATGTGATTCACCTGAAGCTTTGAAGTCTTTCACTTACTCCATTGACTTTAAGGCAGATACTCCAGCCAATTCAGGAATCTCATTTGTTGGTGGTAGATACTACTACTTTCTTGGTTAGTGTGTACAGTATACTACAATGTTTATCGTGGGTGGTATAGAAAAAAGAATTAATCCATATTGTTTTGCCCCCCAGAGCAATTCTTTGCAAATTTTGTTTTTCAGATATGAAAGTGTTCGCGTCCACATGCAGCACATTCGAATGGTTTTCAAATCGTTATTATTGAGCATGCGCAAAATTGTGTTTATGTCATTGATTCAAAAATTTGCGGATATGACCGTCCACGTGTATCCATATTCAGAACGTATTCTAAAATTTCCACTCTAGAGACTGTTTTTGAAAATTTCCAGATACGCATGCAAAAATTTCTAGACACCTATGGACGCAACCTGTGCCTGCAAAAAAAAAATTGCGGATACGAAAATTTCCAGATGTACATGTGAACAGGGCCTAAATGCAAGGGGTCTATAAGTTAAGGCTTTTTGTCTTTCACCTTTTGGGGTCTTGGTTTTTTCTTTGGGTTTTCTAGATTTTCAACTGAAAAGTTTCAAATGAAAATAATTAATTTTCAACAACCACTAGTAAAAACTTAGCTGTGTTTTGTTATTATAGCAACATCAGACGGTACAGATGGCTCCCTTAACAACACTAAAAATGGTCATTGTAATGATGATAAAGTTCGCATGAAGTTCAAGGTCTACATCTGCAAACCTGATGGTAACTTTTAGATTCAAGTAACTTTGTGCCATAAATATCTTTGAATTCTGTAATCTTATATGTATTTCAAAACCTTTTACTAATCAAAGTAGTAGCCAAATAGTGTTTCTTTTTTCATTTCTTCATCAATATTAATAGTGTTCTTCCATATTCAAAGCTAATAGTAAATTGATTGATGATTATTTTATAAACTTCTCCAAGCGGAGACCCAATGAATTTTTGAGAGGTGGTTAGTACAATCATGTAGCACTGTTGATGGTTGTCCTACAGGGTTTGATTTTGTTCTTTGTGGTTATGGTTAGTGGTGAAGTGTAGAGACCAAACAGCCATTTATTTAAAGTGGTCATCCAAGCCACTTGAAAGTCTAACCATTTGTAGATGAGATGTACAGTAATTACAAAGGCAACATCTTCTACTCGGTTATTTCAAGACCCTGAGTGCAGCATAAACCCACAACCTCTCGCACAACAGAGCAGACACTCAAACACTGAGCGAAACATCCCTTGCAAACTGGATTTCCAACTTTCTTGGAATTCCAAAGAATACCTAACAATTCTCAAGTATGCAAATTAAGTTTTAGCACTTGACTTCTAGAATTCCTGGAAATTTCTTGGAATCACAACACCTTTTTGATTGAGAAAAGCTTGGAATTTTTGAGAACATTATCATACAGCAAATCAGATCCTGAGAATTCTTTGAAATTGTAGAGAATTTATTTTTCAAGATCTAGGCAACAACTATCATGCTTTCACTTGAAATCTCATGAAGTCTGATTGTGTCTTATCAAGTGATGATAAACTTAGATTTTGAGGATTTTGAGAAGTGGAGGAAGAGGATATTGTTGTTTGGTCATTTTTCATAATATTGTGTAGTTCTAGAAATAACCATATTCCTGGCCACAGAGGAAATTCTTAATAGGACCCCCTACCCCTTTGCTGTAACTACAAATAGTAGTGTACCTATCCATTAATCCCAGGGCTATAAAAAAAAAGCAGTTGCTAAATCACGGCTGTGCACTTGGCTGGCCACATCATACTGATCAACATGGATGAACCCAAAATTATGCTTGTATTTTGAAAGACAAGTACCAAAATATTTTGGCTAGGAATTGTCATGTCCTGGCATTGACATGCTGTTAATTTTAACCCAGGCCTGCATCCATCCATCTGGTGTTCCATCTCAACCATAGCAATCTATCTCATTTTATTCAAGGGAGAAAAAAACATCTTATTGACATTTTATTATTAAAAATCATGGTTAATCATGTCCATTTCAATAGACTAATTGGATGGTGTGGCGGCCATCTTGAACCATAATGCATTATGGGGTGTCAAGGGGGCAAATAAAGCTTTGTTAAAGTAATGATGTTGATTAATATTAACAGCTCATCACAAGAGAATACAAAAAAAGATGAGTTAAGGTGGAACATGGATCACCTTTACCCATAAAAGAAACACATGAAAATTTATATATTTTCCGTCATCTTTGTTTATTTTTGCCCCCTGACAAGATGGCTGTTGTATCGTCAAAAAAAACCCATCAATGTAGTCCATTGAACAACTATGTTTATGCAACAATAGCTGTAAAAGCTTTGAAGCTTGTATGTGGTTGCTTTGGGAAACTATATTATTCTGAGTAGATTGTCAATGTGATACTGGGCTGCACAGCAGTACTCCATCAATGAAGGGGCTTAGAATCAGGGGGGAGGGGGGCTTATAACCTGGATTCTACAGCATATATTCGTTAGAATAATGTATTTTGTCATTACTTGCAGATGAAAAGTGTCAGAATGTTTCCATTGGTGAATTTTTTTGTTCACCTAATCAATCTGCGACAACAACATCACCACCTACTACAGTAACAACGTCACCACCTTCTACATTTACCACATCTACTACAACTACAGCAACTTTATCAGCACAAATGAAAAATTACTCTGTTGGATCCTCAAACTCAACTACTACTGACAAAAATAGCACACCTTTGCATGGAACCAATATACCAATAAACCCAGAAAATCTAGAATCCCAGGACATTCTTAGAGAGCTTTGTAAGTATTTTGAAAGTTAAATAAATTCTATATTTTTTGCCTTTTTTTTTACTACTATTTATTCATTTCTGTAATCTTTGCATGATCACAGCTGTAAGAAACAGCCCATTAATTGTGTATAATTTTATCAATCAAATCAATCAATGTTTGTAGGCAGAGGGTTTAACTTCATTTGGTTAGATATTTTTCATCAACCTTAAAATAATTATACTTTGTTCTACCAAGTTTTCGAGCTACACGGTCATCTTCAGAATAATATTTAAAAGTCGTTATCAACTGTAAGAAAAACTTTGCCATCAAAACAATGTGCATGTGCGTCAGTCGTGATCTTATGAACAGCATGCACAGTACGGTTGATGAAAAAAATTTAACCAAATATATTTTTACTACCTGTGCTATGCTATTACATGCAGGGGCGTAGCCAGGATTTTCCAAAGGGGGGCCCAAATTCAAAAATCCGCCATTTTGTTTGGGCCTCCAAAATGCTGAACCAAACAAAACAAAAAAACAAGAAGAAAAAAAAAAAAGAAAAGAAAGAAGACCGGTATTACATTTCAATTTTGCTAAACTTTAAAATACCATTCTAAAAAAGCTGCCATTTTGTTAGTAAGAAGGTGGGGACGACCCTGTATTACTAATAATGATTGATGGGTTAAGGTAAATTAAATGAATTACTGAAATAACAAACTTTATTTCAAGAGGGTAACAAACAACAGTTATAATTTAAAAAAAATCATACTGATAACCCATTGAACCTTACAGGTGTTCACAGGTGTTTTGAATTAACTAAGCCATATAATCTCATATTATTTTTCATTTATTATTTTTTATAGCATGGTGGAAGACACTAGCAATTATTTTAATTTGCTTACTTATGGCACTTATAATTGCTATTGTTGTTTGTTACTTAAAAAGGTAAGATTTGAAATTTCTATGCCAAAACATACACCTACTTGCAAGAACGTTGTCATACAGTATGAAAATAGAACATTAGTGATTTAGTGGGATAGGAATTATATTAAAAAAACAAAAGAAGATCACTGAAGCTGAACTTTTCCTTTTGTCTTTTAATGTGTTCCTTTCTCACCAAATTACTAAATGTTCTGTTTTTGGAGGACAACGTTGTTGCAAGTAGGTGTATAATACTCTATAAAATACCTGTTTTGAACCTCAAGTTCTGATTGGTTGGAAGTGCATGCATTATGAGAGCATACAGCACAAGCATGCTATTTCTACTTTGTTATTCGTGTTGAAAATGACAGTTTCTCTAATTTGTATTTTATAATAGAAACAAAAACTTGTTTGCTGTGCTTGTAGTTATAAAGCACAATTGGGGATTAGCAGAACACTCGAGTAGTTTTGAAGAATTTTTTGGCAACCCCTCCTAATGTTTTTACAAAAAATTTCTAAACATTTAATCACCCCTTTATCCAATGCCCTAGTAAAAGAAATGACCAAGGAAATTACCCCACTAAATAACAAAGAGAGTGACATCATAACTTTCATAGAGACTATGAACAGCCATTTATCCTATGAAGTTGAAAAAGTGTCCTTTAAAAAACTACAAAATAGACTGTTCCTGAGTCCCATTAAAAGAATGCATTTTGATCTAGCTGAACACCGTTTTAGGCCCAATGAACAAAAGACATTGGAAAAGGTATAACTGCAGAACATTATGCCACCATGTAGCATGTTTTGTACAGCTCTGAGATGCAATATGACAGGTAGTTTTATTATTTTCAAGATAAATACTGATTTATGTTCACCTTTTTATTGAAGGCGCAAAGATATACATGTAAATAAAGGAAATAGAGTCACTCCACCTGAAAGCAAACAACATGAATATGATGTACCTTATATAGAACCAAACATGAAGCTCTCCTTTAATAACGTGAGTTATGATAGTGAAGATGGAAAAAATGAACACAAAATGAATTCATTTAACCATAACATAAGCCCTGCACAAGCAGTAGACAAACCTGTCGTCAAACAGAATCAAAACCAAAATGACACACAAGAGAGAGAGCCAGAAAAGCTATACCCTGTAGTGAACAGTGAAAACATGGGGAATGGAACACCTGGTAGGATAGAGAGTGATAAGAAGAGACATTAGAGGCATAAGCAATAACAATAAAGATAAGACTGGAAATGGAACACCTGGTGGGAAAGGTAGGCATTCAAAAGCCAACCGCGTTATCTCTCTTCCACCTTTGGGGACAATGCATGTTGTTTTAAAGAAATATTTACCCAGCACAGAAAAACGAGAACTGCAACCTGAAAATTTTAATTTCTATTGAAGGAATGACTTGCACTACCTGACAGTTCTGATGACCTCAACTCTATTACAATGAGTAGTTGTGTAAAAATGAACATCACAAATGAAAAGAGCACTTCAATATTAGTAACAGGGCAAAGTTTCAGCTCATAATGTTGACTACAGGCAAAAAGGCAGTGGTTATAAAATTGAATATTTATAAGGTTTTACATGGAAAAAGTGTTGTTTGGTAAGCTCTTGAAACTTTGTCTCCCTACCAATGTTGAGGTGCTCTTTTCATTTCTATTGTAAATTTTTATACCACTGCTTGTTTTAAGGGAGTTGTGTCATTTGACCTGTTAGTGTAAATCATCCATATAAACATTAGGCGGTCAGGATAGTATAGATTTTGAAGACCCAAGCATCCCCATGGTGCTTTGCCTTCTAACGCTGACATACTGCTCAAACAATATAAATTCTAATAGCTGATCTTTATTTTTCATTATTAATAGTGATCTCAAACAATTGATACTCGTAAGATACATTGGTATCAGTGGCGGATCCAGGGGAGGGGTGCAGGGGGCTCGCACCCCTCCCTGGTTCGACTTTGTGCCCCTACTTCAAAGATTTAACCAATACAAAATAATGTTTTTTTCCCTTTAATTCTGAGGAGTGCACCCCTCCCTGGGTTAACTATGTGCGCTGCACCCCTCCCTGAACAAATTCCTGGATCCGCCCCTGGGTATTACTGGTGCCATTATGTGACTATAGCAATGCTTTGACCAGGCATTTGGATTGAATAAGTAGGGGTTCAGGATGCCATGATCTGTTAATAATTAATTACAGTGAGTGATGTCGATTAAGTCCATGATATCCCAGATGATTTTCATACGGTTCAATTTCTGTTCTGAATTCAGTGAATTTGAATTGATTTTATCTTACCCAGATTAGCAGAATAGGTGCTGGTGTACAGGCTTGATAAATTCTAACTCCACACTGAATGAATACAATGTTGATAAGGTTTTTGCAATATCATAGCTGTCATATTATCAGCAAAATCAAATGAACAGCAAACTTGATTTTGCAATAGAAAATTTCTTTGTACCTTCCTATGGGTAGATGCAATTTGCTAGAAACAAAATTTGCCTGTCAGCATACATTTCCTTGTAAAGGTTGTAAGGTTCCCAACAAATTCCCAATTTGGGAATCCGTTTTTTTCCCCTGTGATAATCCACAGGATATATGTTATTTTGAACCTTACAACTCCAACATAATCAACAAGGTGTGGCTACAGTACAATACAACACAGCTACAAATTTGTGTATAGTTTCCTTTTCATACCAAACCACCAGTAATAATTAGTACATATTAATGCTGGCATTCTTATTTCCTGCCAGTATAGAATTCTATATTTGGTTGATAACAAAAAGGAAAAAAAAAAAAGTTGCTTTAACACAAACTATATTATATAGATTTATATAGATACACCCATGCCGCCATCTTTCACTTCTTTTGGCTGACCAAATTAAATACAGAATCACAGTACATTGATTGTAAAATCTACTTGGTTATGCAAACTTTTAATGGTTTTTGTAAATAAAATATATGATGTATTACAATTACTGTAATGAATAGAATACAGTTCCTATAAGTAAGTTTTATTAATGCACTTATTTGAAGATTAAAATGTTTCTTATTACTTTTCCCAATCACAAAGAAGGATAAAAATCCATTTGGGCTCCATTTTGTTTCTGGAAATCTGGGTTTTTCTTTCTTTCTTTTTTTCATTCTTCTTCTGTGGAGGGTTGGGGCTATAAACCCCCTCCTGTTTTTCTTTTGCATACTATTCTTATGTGCCAATCTTATCATAGCCTCTTCTCCCACTCTTATAAGGGTGTTCCAAGGTTTTCGTTCATTTCTATCTTGTGAATGACTGCCCTTTTTTGTATTTTTCTGATGCATCCTTTCATTCATTACTTTCTTGTTTGATTCGTTCATTCATTCAGTCCCTGATTTAAATGTAATTGCCATTGTGAGTTTGATGATCAGTTTTCCATCTTCCATTTTCCTTTCCTTCACTTCATCATATTGCCTTGCAATCGATTTACGGTAAAAGAAAAGATGGGTCAAACGTCGAACTTCACATGAGACGAACCTAATTGAAACACTGGATAACAGGGCGGTCTTTTTTGATGTTATTAGGTTAGGCTTATGTGAAGTTCGACGTTTGACATCATGAGCCTAAGTAAAAATAACGACCTTGTAGTAGCAAGTGAGCAAGTGGCTGGCATTTAAATTTAGATCGCGATTTTTCAGATTTTTTGAAATGAATTTCACTCATCTTTCATGATTCCTGGGAAGAGAATAATAGAGAATGTATAACTCTAAAAGAAGACTCAAAAATCTCTCGAAATTCGTAAATTTAAATAAAAGATTGACTCTTTGAAGAACACGTGAACAAAACAAAGGGGCAAAGAAATGGCTTTTCCCAACACCAGCAGGTCAATCATCACTTCCGGTTGGTTTATAACGCCTTGTGATTGGCTGAGACATTCATAGTAATTTGAGTCGATCTGCAAAAGCTAAAGATCGATCAAGTACGTCTTCTTTTTTCATTCCTTAGGACTTTTTAGCAATGGCGAGAAGGTTAATTTTGCCTCTTATTTTTTCTAGTTTTCTAAGCTTTTATGTTAATGCAGATTTTTTGGAAAACCTTACTCTGAAGGAAACGATCCAGTACGATGAGCTTTATTCAGATGGCTTGTTCGCTTACAACTTGAAAGATTTTTGTAATGCGAGCAAGAAGTTCGAACAAGCTCTTTCAGACTACAAATACCAAGACAATGTAAAGCTCCATTGCCGGGATAAATGCTACAAGAAGTTCCAGGAATCATTAGCAAATCGCAACATCCATACTGTTTTGGAGGATCTAGAGTTGGAGTATTTTCGCTTAACGATTTATTCGCGTCGTTGCACACAAAAATGCAACGAAAAATATCTTGGGCGAAGATCTCATGTTTCGGCTCAAATCGAGAGAGATTTTGAGAACAGAAAACTCTACTCCTTTCTACATTTTTCTTACTACAAGGTAAGACATTATTTTGGTTTAGTAAGTATACGAATACTGGTTTAAAAAATCGTAGTTTTGTGTTAAGATTTTCGTGTAAAGTTTGGGCAAATCTCCAATTTGCTTGGTCCACGTGTACTTACTCCGGACAGTGACTGTCTGTTGTTTGTATGGCTAACATTCCTACACACAATGACTACATTGTCTAGCAATTTAGCAATTTTATTAGCTTGAGATTTGTCGCAGCGAAAGAAAACGAAGTCAGTGTTTTAAGAAAAGTCATCTTTTGATAGCATTTTCATATATTGTTTGCTAATTTTTTGATTTCGCTTGATCCGTACGACTACGGCTGTTCCAATGTGGGATCTTTTATTTGAAGAGGGTTGCTGTAAAAAAGCTCAGACAAGCATGCATATTCATTATTTTGAAGGATTTATTGCCAGGGGGTTCAAGGCATTTTTCAACTTTTCAAAGTTTCTTGCATTGAAAATAAATTATTTTATTTTATTTCATGAAATTGGTAAAGAATGGAATACAAACGATAAACCATCCTGGGGTTGGGGGAGGGGGGGAGTTCAGTATGTGTGGTTTGTAAAAGGGGGACTACCAAAACTATGCCTTAACATTGCTTTCGTAATCAAAATTGATATCCACATCCTGTGGCCCACACCCAAAACAAAAATGATGAACAGTCTCTATAACTTTTTTAGATTTAAATTATATTAGATTATAGTATAAAATAATTCAAATTTGACTTGATATTAGTGTGGTCAACTAATCAAAGCCGTCCAGGCAGCCTTTACATACCTGGAAATGTGGCCCAATGACAATCAGATGCTCAGCAACATGAAATACTACAAAACTCTGGCAATAGTCAATGACGAACTGGTCTTTTCCCTGGAAGCTATTCCTCACATCAATACATACTTTAAAGCTGTCAAATTCTATGAAGCTCAAGACTGGACAAATGCACTGTTGACATTTGAGCAAGCCTTGAAGGAGTACTATCAAGCATACAAGGTTTGCAAGCTGAAGTGCGAAGAAAAGAGAGAGAGTAATAGAATGCTTGGCCAGGAAGGACTGACTGCCGTGTATGTGGATATTCTGAGGTGCAGATCCAGATGTCAGGAGAAGCTTGCTACTATCAATGGCCAAGTTGTTGACAATTACCTACCAAGACATTATAACTATCTGCAGATGTGCTACTGGAAGGGTAAGTATTATCTGCATGTATAGTACATCTATCAGGGGTGCATTTAGGGATGGGGCAGATGGGGCCATGGCAGCCCACCACCCTTTCTTTGATTCCTGGATTTGCCCCTGTCTATTTCTGGCTTTGTATTGAACTTTGTTACTTCAATCAAACCTTTAATTTTTTCCATTGAAAATGTTTTGAATCTTCATTTTTTTAAATAGGTTTTTTATTATTTGTAGTTAACAATAAATTACCACCAAAGCCCAAATAGTTTGCCAAAAATTGAAATGTCTACTAATGGTTCATAGATTTGTGATAGACCATTAGTATGAGGTTTAGACTATTTAGCAATTAGTCCTCAAGCCCAAATGGACTATAAGTCATTAGCCCAGGAGTCTGAAAGCCAAATGGGATATTGGGTCATAGGCCATGAGGGAGCAGGGTTTAATGATGACCCAATTTATAGATGCAGTATCTAGTATTACCATATATCAATCTGTACTGTTATGAGGTAATTAATTTCAATAACATAAATTTTGCTGCTTACTTTCTGTTAGTTGGTAAGACAAAGGAGGCTGCTGAGTGTGCAACATCTTACATGCTGTTGGATCCTGATGATGAAAACATGTTTGACAATCTAAAAATCTTTAAACATAGAGGAAACTTGGATGGAACAGAAGTTCTTGCAAGAAAGGTATTTGAATTAATCCATATCATTTATTTTACCCAGACATGTGACTGCACTCACTCAGAGTCATTGCCATAAAATTTTAGATTTTAAGTGCTAACTATGAAAGACGTAAATTTCCCTCTCTGACATCCTTTAGGAACTATTATGCAAGATTTATGTGCAAGCAATATACATGCATATCAAAGTGCATTTTTACCTTAGGTCTCCAGCATACCAGATTTTAGTGTTGTCATGGAATGCCCCCCTTTGTGGTGAAGGAGCATTGCGTGATTACCACACTAGAAATGGCTGTAGGGCAGACTAATGTCTTTCTGCCTAACGATTCTGGTGTAAATGACCAGCAAAGCAAATTTTCTGAGATGCGCAAGCACTTTCATAAAATATTGGAGGCATAGACATGAAAGCCAACTGGCATTTGTGGGAAGTGTTCATCTTCAAACCTTTGGGAACCACAGAGTTACTGATATACTAAACATTTGGTGATTTCTAAAACCTTTGAAGAAAATATTTTGTTTGAATTGAGCTATATTTTTTCAAAAAGTTATCATCCTGCTCCTGATCATGAACTAAAAAAAACTCTGAGTTTAATTTCAAGGTTTTGTATGTGTTTTTCCATAGCACATGTTAAATCTTGCCCAAATATGCCTCATTTTCAAATTTGAGCAAAATCTCAAAAAAGATCAATTCTGGCTGGACATTGTTTGATGTTGGGATGTTATTTTTAGTCCATGGATTCAACATTTGTCCCAGTTGCATCCACAGGAGCCCAAGATTGATTATTGAATTTAAATTACTTCTTCAACAATCACGGAGCTATGCCCTGAAAACGTTAATGTTTTGTAAACTTTTACGTTTAGCATTTCTTCATATTTTACTGGCTTATAAAGAGAAGAATAGGAAAATATTTCTACAGAATATCATTTCTTCTTCAATAATTTTTATTACAAGTTTCATTTTGTTCTAATACAGGATGCCATCATCTATCATCGATCCATCAACCTTGTAAGCAAGCTGTTGCATTTGGCAGAGATGTACACCAGTGATCATGACATTGAAGAAGAATGGTTTGAAGACATCAATGATGTTGTTGCTCCAGATGATAAAGAGAGTACAGAAGAGACAGAGGTACCAGTACATGTATATTATTAATAACACTTTAGAATTACAATTTAAACTTAGTTGTCATATGATGTTATTCAAAAGAAAGATATGATTGGCTAATGCACTTGTGTGAGGAAATGATAAATATACAAATGGATGAATGGAGGAAGAGAGGGAGGGAGGGAGGGAGGGAGGGAGGGGGGGAAGGAGGGAGGGAGGGTGGAAGGAGGGAGGGGGGAAGGAGGGAGGGGGGTAAGGAGAGAGGGGGGAAGGAGGGAGGAAGGAGATGGATAGATAGATGGATGGGCAGATTTATAGATAAATGAATAATGAAAATGGAATTAATGATTATGGAGGAATGAATAGATGCAATAGATTGATTTATATTAATTTGTTTGATTCAGGACCTTGTTGAGGGAGAACCTTTAGATTTTACTTCAATCAGAGTGTCTGGTCTTGGTCCTATTAAAACACCCTCTGAGATGAAGACATTGGATGATTTGTTTAAGGAAGACCAATTCAAGGTTGGTATCCATAGATCTTGTAGTACACATACACCTATTTCAAAAAACGTCAGTTGGATATCTGAAAAAAGAAATCTGAGACCGATTGGAATTGTGGGGTCTGACTGAGTGTTTTCGAGTTAAAAATTCAATATACAATTACCCAGCTACAGTAGTTTGCCAGTGCAGTTCATCACTCAAAGTTGATATACCAAGATATTAATTTTTTGCAAAGTCCTAATTAAAACCACAAACAATTTACAGCTTGCAACCCACAATTCCTTTCGGTCTCAGATTTCAGATCTCCGACCGACAACGCTTTTTGAAATAGGTGTACGAGTGTGCCAATGGGATTACTCAATTATCAGTTAACTACCTTACTATTATTTTTGGCCAATTGTTAGTTAACTGTTAAATGTTAATAATTTTAGGTTATTTGTTAAATAGCTACTATTTTTTGGCCAATAGTCCCCTTCACAGTCCCCTGTGCACTCTTGAAAGGTACTGCCGTGCCTTTGCATCGAAGCTAGACAAATGGTGAGCTTGCAATGATAGAGACCTTTTTTTAACACCTTGGACAATTATTTACACGTCTCTATCATTGCAAGCTCTCTTTTCGTCTTGCTTCCGCTGCCTTTCAAGATGGCGTAGGGAAGTGTGAAGGGGACTGTTGTTAGTTAATTATGTATACTAACCCCATTAGCACCCTCATGTATTTTTACTTATTCATTAATTAATAAAGTACCTTGAAGTAGAGACGGGGTGCAGCTATGGATACACTGTATGTTAAAATTAATGGAAAAAATTAATGTAAAAAGTAGCATTGAGAAGGTTATGTGTAATTAACTCAAAAAAAATGAATATTTTGAGTACATGGCATAACACAAAACCCAATAAAGTGTCTGTCTTGTTGGATAAGCCAATCTCTTGTCTATCTGGTTTGCCTACTAATACTGGTATATCTGTCTGTCTGTCTGCCAATATGTGCACCTGTCCATTCGTTTGTTCTGTCTGTCTGTCTGTCTTTCTGTCAATGACTACCCAGTTGTCTTGTTTATTTTTATATCTGTTGATCTTTCTGACAATCTGTTTGGCATGTCCCTTGGTTCATCTACATATATGTCATGGTTCTAATATATCCTTTTTACCTCTAGAATGTGACCATTATAATGAAAGACAAAGAGCTGAATGGTACAAACAGGTTTTTGGCAGATAACTTTATTACAGAAAAGCAATGTGGAACTTTGAATAACCTGGTTAAGGTATGGCTTTTCTTAAAGATTATTCTTGAAGTATTATTCTCTCTCTATCAACTGTTGATTTTTTTCATTTTTAAAAATTGCTAACAAAATGATAACATTGGTCATTACTATCTTCATTGATCATTGCCATCACCTCCACCTCCATATCATTGCTATTACTGTCATTTCCATTCCTACCAACATCACTGCACCACCATCTTTACTACCATTATTCAGGGTGAACACTTCTCCCTCTTATTTTTCTTGGTAGAAGTGTTAAAAAAAATCATGTTAAATGAAACAAAATCTAACGTTTCTGAGGCTAAAGGGTAAATGTTTACAGTGGGTTGCCTGTGCAATTAAGCCTCCCCTAGCCCCCCCCCCCCCCCCCCCCATTTCAAAAACGCTTCACCTTCCATGTTGTAAATTGGGTATGAACATCATCGTTATCATCCCAATTATCAATACCATACGCTAAAAAGTATAAAATTTAAATCTCACAGATAAAGGTATTAGTCAGCAAAAAGAGGAAATAAATCGAAATCTTGTTTTTTAAAACAGAGAGAAAGCAAAAACATAAAATATATTGAAAAATCCCATTATGATTGTAAACTGAAAATTGGAGCGAATTTAATATGGTACTTGCTGCATTTATTTAGAATGAAATTCTACATATTTGATTTTAATATATTTTCTTTAAGGACGTTCATGGCCAACACATTCCATCGTCTGATTTTTGAAGTTTTCCTCTAGAGATATTTATTATGATAAACTTTCAAAAAAAAAAACAAAAAAAAAAGAAAAACAACAACAAAAAACAAAAACAAAAAACAAAAACAAAAAAACAAACAAAAACAAAACGAAAACATTAAAAAGAGAGTGACTCACTTTGTTTTTGAGCTATAGGAGTTTGTTTGAAGAAATGAAAAAAATTTTTTTTGTTATATTTTGCTCCACAAAACATTGCAATGACGTCATCACAATGAGTGCGGAGCGCGCACCAAACTCATATGTAGAAAGGAAGCACCCAGTGCTAAAGAAACGTCCTTAATTGCCAGAAAACAATATATTATACCTAACCATTTGTGATATATATTATTTATTGCAGTAAAAGAACAGGATTATATAAAAAGAAATAGGGGCTGTATATCTCTACATGTTAGCAAAAGTCAAACATTTATTTCAACGAAAAAATGTGAAAAAAAAACCGAAAAAATTCTAAGCCAGCGATAGGACCTATCTTTCTGTTGGACAAAGAATTTTGCTTTCCTGTAGAGAGATAGAACCCTGTCCTTGATAAACAGGTCAGTTAAACTTAAAAATACGCGTCTTCATTAACTTTGAAGTGGAGAAAATGGTATCTAACGAGACGCACAGTTCAAAAAAGGTCAACATTGTTTTCTGTCTCCAATGGCGCGCAAACGCAAATCTCATTTAAATATGAAAGGAATTGCTATTGGCTGTTTATGTCTTCTTGAGTTCTGATTGGTTGAGAAAAGAAGCCATTTGACTGATTGATTGAGAAGGGAAGCCATTTGACTGATTGGTTGAGAAGGGAAGCCATTTGACTTATTGGTTGAGAAGGCAGTCTAAGAAAGGAAGCCATTTCAAAGTTAGGAAGATGGCGACTTGATTTATTAAAAACCCACCGAATACCAAGTCCATTTACTGCAGAAACGTTGGCATTTTAACAGTTTGTGTAACTCATTAGATATCAAACACCTACAAAGTTCGTAGAGACGGGTAGATAAATAGTATGGCCCTCTGAAAGAATGCGGTACATACCTAACGATAAAGAAATCTAAATAGCTTGCTAAAAATACATGATAAAATACGACTGTGTTGGTTTGGCCTTTGAACTTTGGTTATGCCAAAAAACAAATATTTTAATCCATTAAAAAAATAATGCTGAAAAAAAACGCTTATTGCATTAAACTATGATTGGTAACGCCTTAAACATCTAAAATGGTAAAAAGAGAAATTAAAATTGGAATAAATAGTTCACAGGAGTTTCCGAAAAATACCCTCTTAAAGTTTTGAGATTTGAACCGTCACGCAATCTTTTGAGTTGGAATTGTCACGCAAGTATTCACTCGAGGGTCATGCAAAGCTATACATCTTGTGTTCTTGATGAATTTGATCTTTGCTAGAAGACTGGAACCCTTGGTGATGGATATGACAGCCGCAAATCGAAGGATGGCAGTGCTTTCTCCTTTACTGATAAAGAAACGTTCGAGGGCGTCACTCCAATCTCAGCAGCTAAGGTAACAAAATCACGATATTATTCAGTCTCATAGTGTTATTTGACATTTTAACATCCCATGATGCTTTGCATTCCGGGTTGCCAACGGCCAATTTTTTTAGGGAATGCAACGCTATAGACCTCTTCGGCTCTAACGTAATGTTTTCCCATTACAGACCACATGTTATTCCCTAGAGTATCATTTCTTTGTTTAAGGTTTGTGCTTGGTTGCACATGAGAAGACACATGAATATGGATACAGCTCAAACAAAGAATCTTATTCTCAAGGAAATGACACGTGGTCTGAAATGGGAAAACATTACCCCAAGCCGAAGAGGTCTATTCAATCTGCTTTTATAAGTAAAATACTGATTTTCAATTTTCAATTTATTCTGAATTAATTTTCCACGCTGTCGAGAATCGACCAAGGGGGTTTAGTGTTACAGTGGAAACTGTAGACTGATTCCATAGTCGTAGTTTTGTTTTTGGTTTTTAAAAGACACCCTTTTAAGAACGTAAAATTAGTTGAAATATTTCTTGAAATTCTTGAAATTTCTTGTTTCCAGGCAATTACAACTGGAGTTGCAGACGCTGAATCAGTAGAACTGTACCTTAATGTCAGTGAAAAAGCTCGAGCTTTTGTCGAGACTTACTTTAAGTTGGAAACTCCCTTATACTTCAACTACATCCACCTGGTGTGCAGAGAATGGAAGCAAGGTAAGCCGTGCTCATTTATTTATATATTTGATTTTTTGAGCATATTTCAAACTTGTAGAATGAAGAATCTCGAAACAGTTCGGTTGATTGATGTTGTTACAGGCAAAGTGTCTGGTAAGATAGAACACATAAGTCACCCAGTTCACGCGGATAACTGTATCTTGCATAGCGATGGACCTGGTACATGTCCTAAAAGAGCTCCTGCATATACATGGAGAGACTTCAGGTAAGATATATAGTAGCTTGTTCTAATCGCTTCCTCATTTCTAATGGAATTCACCAATCCAGGGTGGACGGCGAAAAGACTTAAGAGTGACTGTCTGTAACGATCAAGCAAAATTCGAAATCCGTGGCAAACTTCGAAAAATCGATTTCGCTCATACTTTCAAGTTAGTTAGGGTAACGTATCCTAAGAATCGCTGTATAGTTGGTTTGATCAAATAACGCTTTATTATGGAGAAAAATGGAATTTTTCAAACACTCCCGAAAACGCCGTTCGCGACAGTAAATTTTGACTCAACTTTCGCGGCTGCTGGACACAAAATAAGCAACACTGGGAATTAAAACAACCCATATTCTTGAAGAACAATCTATTGAGTACGATATGCGTGACTTTGGGATCAATTGTACAATTTTAAGATAACAAAATAATTTTATTCGCTAGACGTGTGTTTAGAGTATCAAAAAGTAGGTCTTACAAAAATATTCATTCTGAATGTGCTTAACCTCTCAGTCGCGTGAAACTTCGCTGGTTGATTATTCAGATGTTGATCTTTCTAGTGATGTAAAGAAATCTTTGGGCAAATGATTGTGTGTCACGCAGTATGTCTTCAAACTTTGGTGAAATTACTCATTTCTGACCTCTGGCCGCTTTCTATAACAGACAAGATACTAGTGTTTATAAGTAAAATATAAACTCAAAAACAAGCCTAAAACACTTTTATAGCCTTAAATAATGTAGCTGTTTAAGAATTCTTACCTGGCAAACTCTGAAACCTGGATTTTTATGAATGTTTTTAGACACAACATCGATCTGGTTTCTTTCATTACCGACTCGAACTTGTCAACGGCCGAGTGCCACAGGGAGCCCAACCTTTCTTGTTGTGGTGCAAAACACAGGAAACCCAGATTGATTAAAAAATCGTTTTAATTTGTTTTAATGATGATGCAAACACACACAATAAAAAATTTCACAACTATTCCAGTAACACTTACTGAATTACATGATAATCTATAATATGAATGACTAATAAAGAGGGGAAAAACCTGCAGTAGAACCTTACTAATGGTAACAGTTCTAAATTGATTTTAAAGAAGTTGAACCGTATACACTACATGCAATTTTTCTGCTCGGCGTGTCATCATAAATGATCACCGGCCTCTAAGGTTCATAATTAGTACCGAACAAATGTATGTGACAGAGGCACCCACGATTCTATTGGAGTAGATGCAGAACATGAAAATCTTTGGAAAGTTTTTACGCATCCTTCTTCGGAACAGGTGAACAGCGTGTCATCATCGGTATCGCTGTTTTCCTTGCTGGAATCTGTAGTGGTCTTTGGTTTGTATTTCCTACTTTGTCTAGGTATGATAACGCAGAAATCTGGAACCTGGTCATCAGAATACTCCATCTTCCTAAGGGTGGGTAAGGCTAGAGCTGACGATTTCTTCGTTGTTTCAAAATTTTTGCTTTGGATGCAAATTATATTTATCTTGAGTCCTACATATTTTCAAGTACTTTCACCAAAACTAATTAAACCAAGCCCCAATACTCCTCTTTATAGTTCCATTCAGTGATCACGAATAATAGTTCCTAGCCGAGGCTGGAGTTACCGCGCATGATAAACTATAGTTTTGCTATGCGCGGAAACTCCAGCCTCGGCTAGAGACTATTATTCGTGGTCACTGAATGGAACTGTAAAATGGAGTATTAAAGAGTGACTGTCTGTAACCATCGAGCAAGGCGTAAGCCTTGACAATGATGTTATCTTCAAAAAGCGTAACATTGTGGTTTGGAGAGCATACGGCGTTGGAAAAGGAAAAAAGATACCCAACACGAAATTTGAAACAACGAAGACATCGTCAGCTCTAGCCTTACCCACCCTTAGGAAGATGGAGTATTCTGATGACCAGGTTCCAGATTTCTGCGTTATCATACCTAGACAAAGTAGGAAATACAAACCAAAGACCACTACAGATTCCAGCAAGGAAAACAGCGATACCGATGATGACACGCTGTTCACCTGTTCCGAAGAAGGATGCGTAAAAACTTTCCAAAGATTTTCATGTTCTGCATCTACTCCAATAGAATCGTGGGTGCCTCTGTCACATACATTTGTTCGGTACTAATTATGAACCTTAGAGGCCGGTGATCATTTATGATGACACGCCGAGCAGAAAAATTGCATGTAGTGTATACGGTTCAACTTCTTTAAAATCAATTTAGAACTGTTACCATTAGTAAGGTTCTACTGCAGGTTTTTCCCCTCTTTATTAGTCATTCATATTATAGATTATCATGTAATTCAGTAAGTGTTACTGGAATAGTTGTGAAATTTTTTATTGTGTGTGTTTGCATCATCATTAAAACAAATTAAAACGATTTTTTAATCAATCTGGGTTTCCTGTGTTTTGCACCACAACAAGAAAGGTTGGGCTCCCTGTGGCACTCGGCCGTTGACAAGTTCGAGTCGGTAATGAAAGAAACCAGATCGATGTTGTGTCTAAAAACATTCATAAAAATCCAGGTTTCAGAGTTTGCCAGGTAAGAATTCTTAAACAGCTACATTATTTAAGGCTATAAAAGTGTTTTAGGCTTGTTTTTGAGTTTATATTTTACTTATAAACACTAGTATCTTGTCTGTTATAGAAAGCGGCCAGAGGTCAGAAATGAGTAATTTCACCAAAGTTTGAAGACATACTGCGTGACACACAATCATTTGCCCAAAGATTTCTTTACATCACTAGAAAGATCAACATCTGAATAATCAACCAGCGAAGTTTCACGCGACTGAGAGGTTAAGCACATTCAGAATGAATATTTTTGTAAGACCTACTTTTTGATACTCTAAACACACGTCTAGCGAATAAAATTATTTTGTTATCTTAAAATTGTACAATTGATCCCAAAGTCACGCATATCGTACTCAATAGATTGTTCTTCAAGAATATGGGTTGTTTTAATTCCCAGTGTTGCTTATTTTGTGTCCAGCAGCCGCGAAAGTTGAGTCAAAATTTACTGTCGCGAACGGCGTTTTCGGGAGTGTTTGAAAAATTCCATTTTTCTCCATAATAAAGCGTTATTTGATCAAACCAACTATACAGCGATTCTTAGGATACGTTACCCTAACTAACTTGAAAGTATGAGCGAAATCGATTTTTCGAAGTTTGCCACGTTTTGCTCGATGGTTACAGACAGTCACTCTTAAAGGTTTTACGAACCTCTTGATAATGCAACCAACGGATTTAATACGCTTTAGAAGTTGATTTTTGTGGAGGGAGGAAAAACCGGAGAACCCGAAGAAAAACTCTTGAAGAGAGATTAAAAACTCTACTATGTATTAGATAGTTACTGAGGTCGGCAGCAATGTAATGTTAGATATATTGAATTCAGCCGGCGGAGGGCGTAGCCTGAGAGAGAAAGAAAATGTTATGGAGTTTGCAGAAAGATGAAAAACAAGATAAAGAAATGAAGGAACTAAACAAAGCAGTAGTGATAACTCATTCATTGGCTTTTTTCCTGTGTTTTTACTCACTTTTCAGTGCCATATTGTACTTGAATGATAACTTCGAAGGAGGAGATTTCATATTTGCCCATCCAAATGAAACTATCCAGGTTTGTTCTTATTACAGTGAAGTCGGTCAATAAACTAAGGTCAATCTTTAAATAAATCGTTGGAATACATATACATGAGTCAGTGAGGTCAAAACAATGTATTTGATTGACGCTAGTCTATTGCCTGATTTCCATGTCGCGAATGTTCTCTGTTCAGCGCATAGCGGCGAAAATAGTGGTTATCAGACGAGATACTCCCCTTCCGTCCCACGCCCTCGCAAAAAGGCCACCCCCATCGGTGTTTTCTATATCTGTCCCTGGGTTACGGGGGATCTAGGGGAGGTGTGAGTGTCCCCAACCGCTCCCTTCCACCGTCTTTTTAAAGTGTCTCTGAAATCCTCCCCCCCTCCCCTTGCCTCTTTCCGCCGAAATCGGTGTTTCCTGGATCCATCCTTATAGGTCACGCCTTAACCGGCACTAGATTTCAAAACCTCATTGCTCTCACATCCAGGCGTCTGTTAAACCAAAGTGTGGTCGTCTAGTAGGCTTCTCAGCGGGAGTAGAGAACCTACACGGAGTCCTTGGAGTTCAGAACGGCCGTAGATGTGCCGTTGCCCTGTGGTTTACCCTCAGGACAAAACATGACGATGAAGGCAGGAAAAAAGCGTGGAAAATAATCCGAGAAACCAAAGAAAAACTCGTCGGTAAAGATCAACTAAAACACGTCTTTGCTGCTCAACGTATAGATTTATAATTTAATGGTTATTAATAATAAGCTTTTATTGGTCATGTATGATAGAGTTTGATAATGGTCAGGCTCGATACGAATTAGTCTTGGTGCTCTAAGCAGTGAGATAAGGCGCATTTTTAGAGCAACCCCCATGGATTGAAGACAGTTACGAAGCATCAACTATCATCATGGGGTGGCTTCGTAGTTACATTTAAAAAAAGTTAATTGAATTTAATTTTTAAAAGCACGAAAAAAGAAGGGACATGAAAATTAACCAAAAATTGAAAAGGCTATAAAAAGAATTTCCCCCATTTTTATAATTTAATGTCATAAATTTTATACTTTTTTATGTAGAAACTAGATTTTCTAGATGAGGCGTCTTTATTATATGTAGTTTTGTTAGTGAATTTGCTCTTTTTGAACGGCGCGCGCTTAGAATGTACCGTTTTTCCCCAGGTAAATAATCTTTCCAGCTTTCTTTATTGCAGTAAATTCGTAATGGTATTTTGCTAATAGAGGCGCAAACATGTCCTTATATGGCATAAAGAAAGTGATGTCATTTGTTGGTCATGCGCAGTAGCTGGGGCTGGCAAATGCTGGTTGATCATTTGTCAATCACGCTTCGTAGAGAGAAAAAGAGATAGTTCTATTACCAATGGTGCAAGAAACGTAGATTATGCAAATAGTTAAGCTGATTTTGTTTGATTTACGTAAAACTGCTGCAAAGGAAACAGGAACGGTACTTTGTCGTTAGAGTAGATTTCGTATGATTGTGAAAGGGCACGGCTATGGTACGGATTGACAACAGTCTTTGGACCGATCACAGCGCGGGCGAAATCACTTCAAATTGATCCCGCCGTCACATTCATACAAAATTTTTGTATCAGGACCAGACTTTTACACCTCATATTTATAATGGCTTAATTATAGAGAGGAAAGATTAAACCAACCCCCTTCTAAAGTGAAGCAATGTACGTGTGTGTTGATGAAAGGGTCTATAGTTGCTAAACACTACTGCTCATGACCAATAAAAGTACAATTGAAGTTTATAACTATTTTTTCAAGTTAAAATAAAAATACACTTTAGTTACACATATTGTGTTTTAATGATCGACCCTGCGCATAATCAAGGTATTACGCCTTTATTTATGCCCTCATCTTGCTATTCAGTAGTATTTTGCAGTGCTTTATAATTACGCGCGCAAAATTTGTCAGTATATTTTTTTTCAAGGGCGCATGCCTATAGAATGTCGTGCGAACACTTCGATTGACGTCCATCAAAAGCTGCTATGCCGCGACCATTCCTCGCTCCTTCTCCTAATGGACTACTTCGACGATACGGCTGCCATCTTGGATCGCAAGGCATTGTGGGGCACCCAGGGGGGCAAATAAGACTTTGTTACAGTAATGACGTCGATCGATATTCTGGGGGTGAGCTGTTTACTACTCTTCCCAGTAGACCGAGGTAGTTGTGATTTTTTAATCGCCTTCGTAGCGTCTGTTATGTTATCGGCAAGTACATTTCAAATCGACCACGTGATGCCAATGTTGTACCACGAGGACAAGTTTTTTACAGCACGTGATTAAAACTTGACTGAATTTTGATCACGTGGTGTCAAAAGCTTGTCCTCGTGGTACAACATTGGCATCACGTGGTCGATTTGTAATGTATTTCTGGATAACATAACAGACGCTACGAAGGCGATTAAAAAATCGCAACTACATCGGTCTACTGGGAAGAGTAGTATGCCACAGAAGGCGAAAAAAGACGGCACATCGATCGCCTTTGCCCATAAAAGAAAGACAGACACCCAAAACTCTACGTATTTTCCGTCATCTTTGTCTTGTTTTGCCCCCCTGGCAAGATGGACGATATATCTTTGAAGTGGTCCATTACTCCGTCCAATTGTTGCGCGCAAGTGGTCATGGGTTTAAGCCAAGACAGGATCAACACACGGGGTCTTGATAGACCATTTGAGCACAAGGTACTTTTATATCTACAAAATACCTTCAAGTCTTTTTGGAGACAGACTTGGAATCACCGGACCTGACTTTCACATGTAGTTGGGGGGGAATAAGCCTCTTGAACTACGGTACGTATTATCTGCAGGGAGGTGTGAGGTTCAACAGCCAATTTTTACACTTTTCTTTCACCTGCTTCTACCAATCGATGCTTTCCCTAGAGAGCTACTAATTATTAAAACAAATATTTGCTTCCCTATTTTCCGCCAGGTCTGTGTCCCACATCCATGTGATGAGAGATAGGATAGTTACCTGCGCAGATCAGCTCAATAAGCCTTTTCACAGTTTAAGAATCGATTCCACTGCGCATGCGATTTTATCCCGAATTTCTACCTTCTTTTGTCTAAACCTTCTTTTGTTCTTAATTAAACAAAAGAAGGTGAGAAATTCGGGATAAAATCGCATGCGCAGTGGAATCGATTCTTAAACTATGAAAAGGCTTATTAGTATAGTTACCTTCGTTGGGTTTCCTGTGGTTTACCACGATGCCTGGGACGAGTCAAGGGGACGAGTAAGTTGATCGAGGAATGCCTGATTGTAACTGTACTTCACGTGTGTCGAAACCAAGCTAGTAGAGGTTCTTTATGGATTGATTGAAAAAATCACTGTTTTTACTGAAAATGGGGAAAGATAAGAAAGAGAGAAGACACAAAGGTGGATTAGCAGAGGATATTATTGACGATAAAACAGTAAAAACTTCACGGAGAACAAAGCAACGCAGAGAAAGACAAGCAGAAAAAGATGAAACGGTGAGCGGCCATTGAAAATAGTTTACATGTGCTATTTCAACATGGAGATAGAGTGGTTTTGTATTTGATTCACTCGGTCTTAACCTATTGTCGTTGAATTAAACTCTCATTTCATTGTACAGAATTCATTTTTAAGCGTTGATCCCTCGTCTCTCAACATGTATACTGTTGTAGGAGATGTTTTTCTACGACTTCACATTAAGGTTTCAAACTGTATTGTAAAGTATACTGTAATAAAGTCGCAGAAAAACTCCTTTTCTTATCTTCCAACTCCATCCTTTTGCATATCAATATCGTATTTAGTATCATAAGAGTTCTGATAGAGTTATTAATTACAGTATGTGGAGGAAAAGCTTTCGAAAAAGATCTTAGAGCAAGCAAGGAAACAACAGGATGAGCTGGTAGAAGAATTCGGGTACGGACCAAGAAAGACGTCGTTAAAAACTGCACAGACAAGTCTTGGAGGTGCAGATAGGCTGGATCATGATGATGATGATGATTCAGAAGATGATGAGGATAAATATTCAGAAACAAGTGAAGCTTACTATGAGCATGTGGTAAGAAAATTGGATTAAAATTCAATTATTAATGAATAACTAAAGATAAACTTTATTTCAACTTCAAACGGTTTATTAAAGATGCTACATGTACAGTAGCTGCCAGACTAACTAGTCCCTCATCAGGGATAATAAAAGCTGGCCTAGTAAGTTAATGGCTAGGATCTAAATTGTTTAAGGTTAAGAAAGCAGACAAAAATTTACATCCTGACATCAACCTACAAGAACATGTGCCATGCGGTCCACATATTCTCATCTTTGCATCATAATTATCGCTACCCAACATCTATTTCACCCCGGCCTGCTCTCAGTCTGACCTCTAGCTCAGCTGGTAGAGCATTGGTAGTACAATTCCGAAGGTCGTGGGTTTGATTCCCAGCGAGGTTGGAAATTAATTTTTCCGAATTTAATTCCAAGGGCTTTCGCCCAGAATAACCTCGTTCCCAAGCACTATAACTTATCTATATTTCTATATCTTCATGTATTTCATTAGTGCCATGCGGTCCACATATTCTCATCTCTACAAGAACATGTTAGGATTGAAACTTTCTATGTAATCACAAATTAAATTTTTCATGTTTCGTTTTAGGAAGTTGATGAAGATGAAGAAAAGGCTTTTGAAAAATTTATGTCCAAAGAAGCACCAACAAGAAGAACATTAGCTGATGTGATCATGGAAAAAATACAGGACAAAAAGACAGAAATTGAAAGCCACATGTCTGGTAAAAGAACAACATTTATTTACTGATATTTCTTATATACACCTATTTCAGAAATCGTTGTCGCACCAAAAGCCTCAAGCAACAAGCCAAGACTGCAGAGAACGCTGGTACTTTTAGCTGTAATTAGTTTATTTATGGTGCATTTTCACTTATTGACTTCACAAATTGCTCCAAGCAAGGCTGCTTGAGATGATAATAAAGTGGAGAGATATAGCCACTTGCATGAACCAAGAATAAATGAATTATAAGTATAAGTACCGACGTTCTCTGGAGCCTTGGCTTGTTACTTGAGGCTCTTGGTGCGACAATGATTTTCGAAATAGGTGTATATCAACTACATGCTGTAGACATTCTCTGGTTAATATTTTTTATCGTTACATGTACATGTATAATAGTAGGAGCTTCTTCGAAGGTTGGAAGCCAAAAGCTCCTATTTAAAAAAAAATAGAATAAGATATCAAAATATTTTTATGAGAATAGGAGATTCATTAGTTTCAAAGGCTCCAGGTTGAAAGCACAAAGATACTATTATTTAAAGTACATTAATTTTATTAATACCCTGAAGGTACACCCATGCTCTTAAAGTATGACTATAAAAGATATAAAACAGAACATGCATTCTGATTCATGGTGAGCTAACATGTTTATGAGAGGGTCACAGACATACTGTTTTGCTCATGCAAAAATATTTGAAATATCATATAACCAATGAAAAAGAGATGATTGATGGCATGCATTAGATGTACTCTGGTTATTATTTATATGGCGTACATTAGCTGTGCACTGGTTATTGTCAACTATCTTAACTTGGTAAAAATGCCTTCACAGAAAGAACATCAGCTCCACCGATGGATGAAAGATTGGTCAAAGTTTTTAAAGGGTAAGCACATATTCTACCTCTTACTATACAATGTTTGGAAACCAAATCTTGTTACAAGATGTAGTATGAATCAAACATCTTAGCAAATGCAGAAAAAAGCGTGCTCTTTTGACCTTTGGTTTCTTTTATTGCAGTGTTGGTGAAATCCTTAAAAAGTATAGATCAGGAAAGCTGCCAAAAGCCTTCAAGTTCATTCCCTCCCTCACAAACTGGGAAGAGGTAATTTTTTGGATAACATACTGCTATGTTTTTGATTAGATGCTTCATTACTTTCTTATCCTCAGGGTATGCAATTGACACTTGCAAACATGCTAAATTCTAGTGAAGTTTTGTATTTACTGAGTAAGAAAAATTTGACAGTTAAGTTTAGCTAGAATGACCACAGTCCAAAAATGGAAGGACTGAAAAGTTTAGAACCTTTTGCTAGTGAGAACAAAACTTACTAGCAATGTTGACTTGATTGACTGATTGCTCCTGTGACCTTATTTCTGCCAGGTAATGTTCATAACTGAACCAGATCAGTGGTCAGCTGCAGCAGTCTACCAGGCAACAAGGATATTTGTCTCCAACTTGAATGCAAAAATGGCTCAAAGGTGATAAAATACTGTTAAACAGCTAGCATTATTAACAGCTAGCATTATGAGGGCCGTACATTAGATAGCTATTGTAAGTTAACACATCTTATCCCTCGTGTAAGTGAAGTGATCATAATCATATTCATCATCATCATTACACAACATCTAGTAAACACATTTTTTATGTATCTGCGACCTAGATATTTACTTCCTCTAATTCCATCCATCAATATTGTGTTATCAAAATATAGCTTAAGTAGTACAAACACTGTGATTGGTTGTGATACAGTGTATGGTTGCTAATGCCAACCAAGCGGGCTGCCAACTTTACGAAAAAAAGATGTTAACTTTATTTGTTGAATACTTTGTACTTTTTAGTACAGTAGAAGAAACATGAAATCATGATATCATCATATAACCAGAAGAAAATTATTTTCCAGATTAGTTCAATTCTTATCATACTTCAGTATACAACATGTAGGTTTCTAATTTATTTTTTTCTATATACAGTGTGTGCAACCATGTGACTTAAATCCCTTGAGATATAAATAACAGTGAAACAGCCGCCATGTTGGTTGATCTAACAAGAGTAGCTTATGAGGAATGCTTTGTTATCATCGACCAAGATTGCGGCT
Source organism: Actinia tenebrosa (assembly GCF_029948245.1). Lineage (NCBI taxonomy): Eukaryota > Metazoa > Cnidaria > Anthozoa > Actiniaria > Actiniidae > Actinia > Actinia tenebrosa. The sequence continues at coordinate 709,633 of NW_028292584.1, forward strand.
GCTCTATTGACATCAAGTTTTTATGTCATTCTCTTTTAGGTTTTTCAATTTAGTCCTTTATCCAAGAGTAAGAGATGATATTGCAGAATACAAAAGACTAAACTACCACCTCTACATGGTATGATCCAGGCAAAACTGATATTATATATTAAGCTTTTCATGCATATCTGGCCCATATCTGACTATCAAAAATAGAAAAGACTTCTGTTTCGAGGCCAAATATTGATCAAAATCTCAACAGATTATACTAATTTATAAACTAGTTGAACTAGTTGAGAAACCCATGAAATTTCACTGTTGTTCCCAGTTGCAAATGTTTCCTATCAAATCCCCACCAATCCCCACCCCTTGCCCAAATAACCAAAAATTAATAATAATTTTTGTGAAAATAATTTATGGAAATTTCATGAAGAACCAAATTCCAACAGGCAAATTAAAGCTACAGAATTTGCATGTTTATGAAATAGCAGTAACTAGGATTTTGTGAGCAAGCAATCCTGAAAAATTCATGTTTATTGTGTACAGAAGTCAGTATGCACATAAGGAGTTTATACACTTAGTAATTCAAATGGATAATGATGACAATAAGAGACGGGCGGACATAGTTAGCTATATAATAGCTTAACATACATGCTGATAGTCTCTTATCTGATCCAAACTGACAGTATCATACTATGAGAATTAAAAAGATCATTTTATTTTGAATCTAAGGCTAGGATCCAAGAAAAATAATAATAAATCTGATATTCAATGCTTGTTTTTTTAGTCCCTTAAAAAGGCCCTCTTCAAGCCTGCTGCCTTCTTCAAGGGAATTCTGCTACCACTCTGTGAGGTGAGTATTGAATCATTCCAGAAAACACTTGCATGCCTCTAATGAAGAGAAGTTTCTCTCAGACTCTCTTATTCCCATGTAATTCAATGAAAGAGGTTGTCCTCTGCCAGTTACTTAGAGCTTGTGACTGCACAGAGAAAATATGAAAAATAAAGTGGACTACACTGAACAATGTCAATGTGTATTTTCTAAGTGCTTTGTGCTCCCTGTTTTGCTTCAATATCTTGTCATAAGCTAGTGAATTGCTCAGATTATACAATCTTTCACCCTGTTTTAATCCCACCTATGTATATATTTGTTTGTGGGAGAGGTAGATGAAGTGGATAGGAATGTTTGCTGGAACCAGGCATCACACTTTTAAGGTTTTTGGTTAACTGTGGTATACAGTTAAATCATTGCTGTTTTCCCTTGCATTTTCTTATCTAATGCACAGGGAGCCTGGCTTGGTGATGCTAAATCGGTAAAACGATCACGTTTCATATATTGATGACATTACATAATTATCGTAACTCAATACACCCATATTCTCGGTTTTCACGTGACGTCACGAGCGGATTAAAACTTAGTGTCCGCCATATTGGTGCACAGGAAGCTCATTAGCATATGTCAAATCACACACGTGCGCTTATGTTTTGATTCGAATTATGCGATGTCCGAGGATTTACTCGTCGATATTTCAAAAAACGAAACCCAAGAACAGAAAAGAATTGAAGATACCTCTTCAATTGTCTTATCTGAATACGCCAAAAAGCTTGAAAATCACATTCGAACGAGATATTTAAAAAAAATCGAAGGTATTGGAGTCGACCCCGCGTGTTTACAAGGCGAGAAGTTAGATGCAGAATGTCTGCCACCGATCGAAGCCACCGATCTTCTCTCTTATCTTGTGCTGGAAACCAGCTTCTATACTTTAAGGCAGTTCAAGGCTTTCAAGAGTCTAGAGAGTTACAATCAAATGGTATCGGGCTTCATAACGAGCGTTCAAGGAAAAGCCATTGGAAATAAGTTCGTGGTGTTAGGAAAAGTTCGTCATTCGCAGCGAATGAATGAACCGCCAATACCAATTTGGATTATCGCTAATGGAGAAGGAACGATAATATCTGCCCACTGCCTTGGTTGCAAAGCAGGTCTAGCAGAGTGCTGCTCTCATGTAGGGAGCGTACTGTTCTATATTGAGGCGTGGAATCGTATACATGGAAAGTTGGCCTGCACAGAAGTGAAATGTACGTGGCTACTCCCAACTTACGTGAACGAAGTACCGTACGCTCAAGTTGAAGACATCAATTTTAAATCAGCTCGAAAGTTGAAAGATGAATTAGACGTTAAAATTGATGGTGTACAACCTTCGACTAGCACTCCGGTAGGGAAAACGAAGTCCGTCCCAAATGTCACCCCTACAGAAACGGATATGAAAACCTTCTTTGCAAAACTAAATGAGAGCCAAAAAAAGCCTGTCATTCTTTCTCTAGTGGCTCCTTATGCTGATCAATTTGTACTAAAAAGTCGGCGTGTTCTAACGATACCATCCCTTTACAATCATGAGAATCTGAAGCTGAACTACCCAGAGCTGTTACAAAAGTGCTGCAAAGTCGAACTATCTCTTTCTGATTCCGAGATAGAATTAATAGAACAGGAAACAAGGGATCAATCAAAAGGAACTGCGTTTTTTAAACATAGAGCTGGTCGTGTTGGGGCTTCAATGAGTTATTCTGTTGCCAATACAAATCCTGACCAACCATCTATCTCACTTATTAAAAACATTTGCTATCCACAGTTGTTTAGTGTGCAATCTAAAGCAATCAATCATGGAATCAAAAATGAAGGCAAAGCCATAGAGACTTACAACCATCTCATGTCTGCAAACCACAAAGATTTTGTACTGATAAAGTGTGGAGTTTTCATTGATAAGCAACATCCCTGGATGCATGCAACACCTGATTTCCTCTGTTCCTGCTCCTGTTGTGGTGATGGGTGTGGAGAAGTAAAGTGCCCTTACATTATTGAAAACTGGGACTTTGAAAGTTATGTGCTTAAGAAAAGTTCTTGCCTAGAGAAAGTGAATGGAATATTTCGACTAAAGAGAAAGCACCAGTATTATTACCAAGTGCAGCAACAATTGTCTATAACTGGTCGCCAATTTTGTGACTTTGTCGTGTGTGCATTCAGCGAAAACAAACCTCAAGTCTTCATTGAAAGAATTCTCCCAGAAACAAGTCACTGGGAAGCTATCGTTCCCAAAGTTACAAAAGTATGGCAGACATGCATACTACCTGAGATTCTTGCTCGATGGTATACAAGAAAACAGCACTTACCTGAAATAAAACCAGCAAACAAGTCCTCTGGTATTTGTTACTGTGGAATGCCTTCTCAAGGAAGAACTATTCACTGCAGTAACCCAAAGTGCCTAATAAAGGAATTTCACCAGACATGTTTGCATTTATCAGATTCAGTCCCTGATGTTTGGTACTGTCCTAACTGCCGCTTGCTAGCAGAATTTCAATGCAAAAAGCCAAGAAAAGCATCAAAGCCAAGTTCTACTAAGTGCACACATAATGATCAAGCTTTGAAACTGGACAGTATTTGTGTATGTGGCTCATCACCAATGATGAATGAAAGGCTTCTCAAATGTCACAGTGAAAATTGCCAAAATGGAAAGTTTTTCCATCTCCAGTGTCTGGACTATAAAAGAATGCCTAACAATAGTCAAACTACGTGGGTGTGCAGCAATTGCAAGGTGTCTCAAGCAGCCAAAGTAACTGCATCTAGTTCTATTGGTCCTACCACTTGTTCTTCTTCTTCAAAAGCCAACACTGTTAGTGCTGCATCAACAAGCCAATTAAAATGTGAAAACAGTATTCCACAAATGCAAGCAGCTAAATTGGACAAAAAGGAAAGTACAATCATTGGTAATAATGCTAGTGCTGTATCTACTAGTTATTCATCAATTATTGATTCCAGTGATGATGAATCGGATGTCAAAATAACACAAGTGACTAAAGGGGTTTTAGACAAGAGGGCTTCCCTTGGTAGCCTCAATGACAGTCATTTTGACATCATTAATTCACCTACTGGATGGCTGGACTGTACAATAATTCAGAAAGCACAAGTACATCTACAGAAAGTCAATCCTCTGATAGAGAGCTTTCAAAAAACAACCCTTGGCCCCATTAGGAACTTTGATGTTGTCACTTCAGAATTTGTTCAAATATTACATACAGGACATATGCACTGGGTCTGTATAAGCTCTATTGGATGTAGACCAGGCATGGTCAACCTTTATGATAGTCTCTACCATGATATCATTGCCAAAGAGGTTGAAGAACAGGTAGAGAGTTTAATGGCAGACAGCTATGTAGGCATAGAAAATGTAACAGTCCAGCAACAACTGAATGGGAGTGACTGTGGAATCTTTGCCATAGCATTTGCTACGTGTCTGGTTTATGGTTTCAGCCCACGAGACTTTACATTTGACATACCCAAAATGCGCCCACATCTGGCTCAGTGTTTGGAAATTGGTAAAATTACAATGTTTCCATCAGTTTAGAATATGTGTTTAGAACACGCTAGTGTTCACTAGCCATCATCTACTCTTTATTTGAAACAGTAATGTTGTTTTAGAAGAGCAAATGCATTAATACCATGAAAGAAATACAAAGTTGTTAATAATCATAGTAGCTATTTAGCAAATAACAGTTGGTTTCGATCCACTAGAATATTCATTACACAAAAACATATCTATACACCTATTTCATTTAAGAAAGGTTGTCATCGCTAAAGGAGAAAGGTGATAGGTTATTCATAGTTCCAACAATCACTTGTTTTTTTTTTGTTTTTTTTTTAATGAGTTTTGAGATATCCAGTGTTGTTTGTAGCCTGAAAGAACTTTAAAGGCTTTGATTATTTGCGTTTATTTTCATATATTACACCTTCGAATCGACTATTGCCTTTGGCAGTGACAACTGTTTTTTTGAAATAGGTGATACAAAAGACCACTATATTCTATTGTGCTTTAAATGCAACAAAATAGTAGTAAATTTGAGAATTAATAATAAACAATTAAGATACACTAGTTTTCATCAGCAATGTCCAAAAATAAAATAGCTACTCTGACAGGAACAAAGCAGAAAAATATTTCTTGTGTCACCAATACATTATGACATTTTGAATACAAGAATATCCTGGTATTTCATTTTTATCTTTATAAATAAATTCAAATTCTTAAATTTTGGTAATAATTAGTATGTTTATAATCTAGTCAAATGGAATGATTGGTGGACAAAGGTTAACAAGACCAGAACACACCCTTAAAATGATATCAATGACTGGTACCTGTTCCTTATTGCTCATGAGAAAGTCAGTGCTCAGTGTCCCTTTCAGAATTGTGTACTTGCACCTCAGCAAACCGATTACCCTCTCCACATGAATTCTGACATTTGCAATTCCTCGGGTGTTCTCAACATCGATGGGGTCCAGCTGGCTCTTCCCCTTAGTAAACGCTGGTATAACAAGCTCTGCTCTCTTGAATGCCACACTTTCATGAACTGTAAATCCCCTGTCGGCCATTACTAGATCACCAGGCACAAGTTTATTTAAAATACCACAGTTTTCAGTGAGGAGCTTATCAGATGTTCTGCCACCCCAGGCCTTTGATACAAAGGAAATGGTGCCTTGTGGAGTGATTCCAATTAATACCTTTACAGTGTTGTGGTGTTTGTAGGAGCTGAAGGTCTGGGCTCTTGCCAGCAGGTTGGTAGGCCTTTCTATGAAGACCTCAAAACAATCAATAATCACTGTTGTCTTCTTTCCAAACGAAAACTCGAAGCATTGAGGCATTGTTCTCCATAGTTCATCCTGCTCAGGCCAATATATTAGTTGAGAGAGTCGTATGTCCATGATTGTTATCCAGGTAAAAAATATCCTGGAGACAGTTGGTGCAGACACTTCAAAACGGTATGCAAGATCCAAGTATGGCACATTAAGTCGGAGTTTCATCAAGACCATGACAAGTTCCTGGAACTTCGTTAAGCTCAACGACTTTCTTGCCACATGAGGGGCTACATGTTCATATACAGCTTGTAAAATAGTAGCTGAAGGCAATCCAGTGTAAAATAGTACCTTCCCATCTTCCAGCATATCTTCGCGATCGAAAGGGGCTTTCTTTGGCTGAGAAAACATATAATCTAACTCCTCAGTTTGTGTGCTTGACTCGGTCATTTCTGGATTAACTTCGTTTGTTTGTGTGCTAGAGTCAGTGATCTTACAAAGTTCCTCCAGCTTCGAAGTAATCCCGTCCAATAAATCGCCATCTTGGCAGTGCAACTTTGATTTATCACTCGCTGATTGAAGGTCATTTGCGATCTGGCTGATTTCCTCAGTTAAAGAAGGAGAGTCAAAAGAAATATTGTCGATTGTAGCGCCTTCTTCATCCAGTTTCGCTACCTTTGCAGCTGACTCGAACAATGCTCTTTCCTGTTGTCTCTTCCTTCTCACTTTTGCACGTTCACTTCGCGCGGCTTGAAGATCAGAGTTTTTCTCACTTACTACTGTTTTGTTGTGTCCCAAATTTAATGTAGGCACCCAATCGACGTTAAACTTATCCCAATTGGCAGCAGGTTTTCCAGAAACGAAGTGACGGCTGCAAATTCTCCCACTGTTGATGATTTCTTCGGATAACCCAACCCTACTAATGGCGGCCAACCACTTTCTACGTCGTTCAATCGACAGCTCTTCTGCCTCCTCTCCTTGACTTTTTCTAACCGATGGAACACGAAAGAGGGAAATTCCCTTATCACGAACACTCCTGGTATGACAATTTACCATTAAACAAAGAACCATTATAGAAAATGTGCTGAAAATATTGACTTTTAGTCGCTCGATTGTGATGAATCTCTTTTGTTTACACTATGTTGTGCACCAATATGGCGGTTAGCAACCGTTGTCATGCACCAAGTCACGTGGGTGAAAACCGAGAATACAAACGGTCACTACGTAATAGAACACCAGTGTTTGTAATGCGTAACTTAATACCGTGATAAATTCAAACGTGATCTTTTTACTGATTTAGCATCACCAAGCTGGGCTTCCTGTGTCTAATGGTAATTTTAATATATCACTGTTTTTTTCTAGGCAGGTGACTGTACTCTTCGTGAAGCTATCATCATCAGTAGTGTTCTTGCTAAGACAAGTATCCCAGTACTACATTCAAGTGCTGTAATGCTGAAGATAGCAGAGATGAACTACACAGGTAAATATTGGCCCTATTAGGGGGGTACCCAGGTTTTTTTTTTGTATTAGGCTACGGTATCTGTGTTCATAAATTTATTGAGACACACTGACATTGAAAATTACAAGAAAAGAAAGACAGCCTAAGAAAGTGAAAAAATAAATAGACACAAAATGCAATAAGATTCCTATCAGGAAATAATGGCAACGTCAGAAACGTTCTGGCCAGAACTTGTCCAGTCAAATCTTTGCCTTGAGCCAGAAATGAGGTAGGACTGAGCTAAAATTAATTTGGTAGTTCATCATGACTGGCGACTGACAAGGTGTTGTTTTTATCCCTGCTAACCTACATAGCTTATGGATAATTGCCATCATAAAACATGATTCCTGCCTTTTATTTCATCACTCTAGTATTTTTCAGATGGTGCTTTACAGTACCTGTGTCTACGCAGTAAATTTTTAGACTGATAAGGCGTTGAAACCAAAACACAAAACCATATACTGACTCTCTTCAACATTACATTTTCCCACCCTCTCTCTGTTCCCACTCACAACAGGAAGCCCATCTATAGAAAACATCTATCAATGAGAAGGCTACTCTTGATATGTGCATACTCATGATGATAATTCTTTTTTCCAGGAGCAAACACTATATTCCTCAAGATGTTTTTCGATAAAAAATATGCCCTTCCCTACAGAGTAATAGATGCTGTGGTCTATCATTTTTTACGGTAAGTGATATTTTGTTGCAAAATTTATCAGAAATTATCAACAGTTTTCAATATTACACGAGCTTGGCAGCTTTTATAATAATGCTCAATACCCACCCTACCTTACCGTAAACATTCAAAAACAAACCCTTCAGTGGCATAATATTACATTTGCTCAGTGTATTTTCTTGGTGACCTTATTTTCAAGAGAGCTTGTTTCTTTTTTTTTGAGGGATTTTTTTAAAGAGAAAGACCTTTACAGAATTTCGAATTTAGGAGTCTTGTTTTTGGGAGAGTTCAAATTCGGGGAGGGGGGTTATTTACAGAGGTTTAAGGTGCTGAAACACAGTGCAACATTGCACACAATATTGCAAGCAACAAATTTGAATCGGGGTGACACACATTGCAACAAAATCACGCAACATCGCTTGTGTCAGCCTGCTATATTAAGATATTTGGTTGGCAGTTATAAATTTGAAGATATAGAAATAAAGATAAGTTGTAGTGCTGGGGAACGAGGTTATTCCGGGCGAAAGAACCTTGGAATTAAATCCGGAAAAATTAATTTCCGACCTCGCTGGGAAACGAGGATTAACCTCGTTCCCAAGCACTACAACTTATCTATGTTTCTATATCTTCATGTATTTCATAAGTGCTACGCGGTCCATATATTCTCAGTTATAAATTTGGTTCAAGCTGATTGGCTGGAAATTTCAAAATGTTGCAGGTAATGTTGCAGCCATGTTCACACGAATTTGTTGCGTGCAATGTTGCAAGAGTGGAGCGCGATTCAACTTCAAATTTTTTTTGCATGCAACGTTGCGTGCAACGAGTTTGGGGTAGACACGCTGCAACAGTCCTGCTGCGTGCAATGTTGCATGCAATGTTGCACCGTGTGTAAGCACCTTTACGGTATTTATGCACGAACTCGACTACCCCTTTCTTTCTTTGGTTCCTTACCTTCATATCAATTAACCAATCTGTTATGTTGCACTGCTCCAGTTTCTTGTCTGACAAGCGAACTCTCCCGGTCCTATGGCATCAGTGTCTACTAACGTTTGTACAAAGGTTAGTAATTATTGAAGGCAGGTTCCTTCAGCTAATCCGACTAGAAAAATGTTAGCCAATGAGAATACAGAAAATTCGCAAAACTGTTCAAGGCGTCACTGTCCTCTTGAAATTATGTATTTCCAGGCCACCAAAGGAAAAGAGTGCAACGGCAATGGCGGGCATGTCTTATATTTTTCGCAGGCCATTTTTCACACGGTTCAAGACACCTCAGTTTTGCAGTGACGTTATTTCTAAGTTACGGTCTCAGATCAGGGCCCGTTTGTACGAAGGGTGGATAGCGCTATCCGACGGATAAATCTTATCCAGTGGATCAATTTATTGGATAACAGCATTGACTTATCCAATGAATAAGGATTTATCCGCCGGAAAGTGCTATCCAAGATTCGTGCAACCGGGCCCAGCTGGTTACTGTATTATTACAGAATCTTTCTTTTTTCCTTTTTTTCTTTTGAAGAAGTTGGATAAAAACTATTATACTTCAATGCAAGACATTTTGCAAATACAGGCGAAACAGTCGTGTTCACAGTTCAAACTAAAAGCATGGATTTTGCCCCCTTAGATATAAAGAAGATGTCTCAAGCGAGCAGAAAGACAGTCTTCTTGAGCTCTGTAAAGTACACATCCACAACCAGGTATTGTATTCCTTGTGGGAATTCTGGGGATCCGATAATCCTTTATAATGAAGAAATACAGTAATATATAATGCTGTGTGCGGGGTTGGCAGAATACAAGAAAAGTGTTAGGAGAAGCACGACGCGTAGGGGAGTGCTTCTTGACACTTCTCGAGTGTTCTGCCAATCCCCAAGTGCTTCATTACTCCACACAGCACAGCAAGCAAGTTTTTTATTTCTTTTATAAAATACAAATTACAAAAACCGTTATTTTGACGCAACTGAACGTGCGCGCGCGTGCTATGTTCTCTCATAAAGCATGCGCTCCCAACCAATCAGAACGCGAGATTTATGACAGCTATTTTATAAGAATCAATAGCCCATTCGATAGCCATTTCGGCACGAGGACTAATTTCTAAATACACAGGCTCAAATTTGGCAGTCTGTAAATAGCAAAAATGCACGTCAAATTTTACTAAAATTTAACTAAAACAATTTTGAACTGCCAAATGGAAAATGATGTAGCGCTAAGCAAGGAAATTTAGCTACACCAAGATTATTTGTCTTGCCAAAAAATAAAAGAATAAACCGTTTGCAAATTTTTATTTTCTATATCGAGCGTCGTTGTCACACCATTATCATCGTCTTTTCTTGTTCTCTTGCAGATAACACCCGAGGTTCGACGTGAAATAACCAGTTCCAAGAGCAGAGACGAGCAAATGGATATGCCAGTAGACAGTATGTCATAGTGAGGTAGAATGAATTATAGATGTGTAAATGTTACGGTACATGGTCGCGTTATGGAGCTATTGAGAATAAGTGTCATATGATTATCAAACTGCACATTCGTACGGTAGAGCGGTTTTCGTATTACTGCGAAAAGATGGCGGCTCGCGAACGCGGTCGTGACACGGCAACTGATATGCCAGACCAATCGCAATGCGCGAGTTTTTACTCTCCATCGAATCAAATACCCGAAACACGCCGCTGATAAGGTCACGCCAAGGTCACGTCAAAAGTCAGCCAACTAAAATTCTAGAAAACGTAACGGTCACGGCACGGCACGCTAAGGGCACTGTGTTTTTCATAGTCATGCGAAAACTGCTCTATCTGTACTAACTTATCAGATTGTGCGATGTTACCTCTCGAATCATCCATCAGACAAAATACCAAGGTCACGGCACACCACGTAACGTTAGATATTCATATGAAATTTGCTCCAACTAATTGCGTTGAGCTATTAAATCGCAGCGCTCTGATTATTCTTGGGTGCATGCGACGTCGTAGCCTTCATTTTAGTTGACTTTCATCTGACCTTAAATTTGCTCTTGGTGTATTTTGTTGTGTCAACCAACATGGTGGCCACGTCTTTTGTCCTTTTATTCTCATGGTAAGTGCTGCACTCAACCAATACGAGATATCGCATTATCAGCCTTAACACAGAAAGCCCACTTCAGATAAAAGTAATCAAACAAATATTCATTAGAAAAAAATCGCTGTTTGATTTTTTTCCAATCAAAGGTAAACTTCTTGTGCTCCAGCTAGATAATACTAGCAAATAGGAAAGTCAGGCAGAAATATAGTGCTTTAGCATATACCAACTTGTGTACTTCCTTAGAACGCGCGCGCTCATTGGTTCATTGGAGGTGAATATTGTACGATATTCACCTCTGAATCTCGGAATATTGAGTCGGCAACAAAATATCATCTGCCGCCATCGTTTTGCTACAATTTCCGATGAGGAAATTGAAAAAATTAAAGTAAACGCCATTCCTATCAATACTAAAAAGGCAACGAAGTATGGCCTAAACGTTTTGCTAAAAGTTTTGCATGAATTTGTCACGCAAACTAAAAGTTTCTGTTTGTTTGTTTTATTGAATTATTGTATATAGAAATAATGGAAAAATGTTACTCTGTACACAAGTTGGTATATGCTAAAACAATAATATTATTCGCCTCAATATTCACTTCGCCTTTGGAGAATAATTGCTAAATAGACAATCATTATAAAACGTACTTGTTTTTCTATAAAAATCCCTCCCACGGTTCTGCTCAATAGAACTCTTTAACTCGTTCTTTCCCAGTTCAGACCACTTGTCATTCCCTAGAGCATCGTTTGTTGAAGGATTGCATGAGAAGGCAGATTATACTGTAAGGGTTAAAGATGACTCGTGGTCTGTCTGAAATGGGATAACAAAAATCGAAGATAAAAAGTTATTTTGCTGCAGTGTGTAGATATATTTTTCTATTTAAGACATTTATTTGCAGTGGCGGGGCTCCTTCTGTGCCTTAGAATCATTTCCAATATTCTCAAAAAGAAAAGACAAATATTTTGTCCACAAGCCAAGATATTGTCACCTTATTTTATTTTACTTAAATATCATCGTTCTTCTAAAATCACCATTAAAAGAAACGAGTTCATAGTTTTGGGCTTCCTGAGAGCGATTATTGTTTAACGGATGAAAAAACGCCGTCCGTGCTCAAAACAAGAAGCAGTTCTATAAAGTAATGATGAAAAGGTAAATTATACACCGTGAAAAGATGAAAAAACTTACTGACGTTTCGGACGCTAGTCCTTCGTCGGAGTAAGGGAGAAAGAAGTGGTAGAAAGGAGTGTATATATGATAGAATAAGACAAAAGAAACCAATGAGAGCAAGGTAGGCAAGGAAACAAAAACAAACAATCAAAAGACAAAAGAAAAGGTTAGTTGAAAATAAAGCGTTCATTAATCCCGTTGGGACTAAGAGTGCCCAATAGGTGAATAAGCCGCATTTCTTTGGTCTTGCGACAATCATTGTTGCCGTTAAGCAAAGAAAGACCGAAAACAATGAAGTCAGAAAGAGAATGGTTAGCTAGATTAAAATGGCGGGAAACTGGTTTGGTGGGATCGTTATTGCGAATATCATAAAGATGATTGCAAATGCGATCACCAAGACGGCGGCCAGTCTCGCCCACATACAAAAGATTACAGCGGATACATTTAATACAATATACAACATTAGAAGTGGTACAAACAAAATGGTCAGTGATTTTAACAGTTGATTTATGACCGACAACAGAAGTGTGAGAGACTATGTGAGGACAAGTATAACAACGTTTACGAGAACAGCGAAAAGTACCAGGTTCTTTGTTAGAGGGAAGAACTCCCTTGACCAAGAAAGAACGGAGATTACGATCACGTTTATAGGAAAAGAGAGGGCGGTTGTTGAAAATAGCAGAAGTGCGAGTATCAGAGTCAAGCAGAGAAAAGTTGCGGTTAACAATGGGTTTAATGGAAATGTTAATAGGATGATACGTAAGAGTGAAAGGAATGCGGTCATTAGAGGGACGAGTGTGAGGAGTGAGAGCGGTGGTACGATCAATAGTAGAAACTTTACGAATGGCGCGATCAATAACATGAGCAGGATAATTACGCTTAAGGAAGAAGGAACGCATCTCAGAACATTTAACAGAAAAATCAAGATCATCACTACACAAACGACGAAGACGAAGAAATTGCGAGAACGGAATAGCGTTAAGAGTGTGCTTAGGATGAGAAGACGAGTAGAGTAAATAAGAATGAGAGTCAGTAGGTTTGTAATGGACACTAGTGCTAAGACGGTCGTCATTAACACTAAGCAAGATGTCAAGGAAAGTGACTGATGTTTCACTAACCTCCCACATAAAGTCTAAGGCAGGGTGAAAAGAGTTAACAAAAGAGATGAAAGAATCTAAGTCATTACGCGAACAAGAAGTAGCACCAATACAATCATCAATATACCGTCCAAAAAACTCAGGTTTAGGTCCAGTATATTGTTGAAAAACAAGGTTTTCGATATAACCAACAAACAAATTGGCATAACTAGGGCCCATCTTAGTACCCATAGCAACACCGTTTATAGAACAAGTTCAGCTAAGCGTAACAAAGTGGGAGTGCTGGGCTCGAGGACAGGACGAAGATCGAAAAAATGCTGAAGAGCACGAAGGCCCTCATCATTAGGAATAACAGTATACAAAGATTTGACATCCATAGTAAACAAAAGCTTAGAAGAGTTATCAGGAAAGCGAAAATCATTAAAAATACTAAGAGCGTGATTAGTATCCTTAATATAAGTAGGTAAAGACTGAACAATAGGCAGCATGAGAGAATCTAGATAGCTAGAGATGAGTTCGGTAGGACAACTACAAGCAGAAACAATAGGACGGCCAGGGTTGTTAGCTTTGTGAATCTTAGGAAGAAAATAGACGTGAGAAGTACGAGGAGTAATAACAAAAAGGTTTTTAGCAGTGGAGGGTAAAGAGCCATCAGAAATGAAAGAGTTAACAGTGTCTTTAACTAATTTTTGATTGTCAGGGGTAAGATCCTTATCCACTTCACAATAAAAATTAGTATCAGAGAGTTCTATAAAGGCTTTTTTACATTTTCTTCACTACAGGATTTGACAGCTGTGATTTTGCTTTTCTCCAAACAAATTAGCCGAGTTTCAGGATTTCGTCTCGATTTAAAAAAACTGTTTTTACTTGAAAATGAATAAAATTAAAAAAGTCATCCGTGAAAAGATTTATAAAATATCTCACGATTAGAAATAATAAATTCCCTCGTTGTTGGCGGCAAGTATTTCATTTTGAAAACTGTGGTCTGGAAATGTTTGTTGTGGGAAACCTAGTAATCCTTTGTGAGTAGCTGAACCCGGAAATGCGTCACAACTTAAAAGCTCTATTTCCGTTACACGTGACTTTCAAGACTTTCAACTCGCTCTCTAGCCTCCTTTGCAGCCGTTCTTAGGGTCGTCACGCAACGTTGCGTGACGACCCTAAGAAAGGCTGCGAAGGAGGCTACTCGCTCTCTCTCTTTCTTTTTTTCTTTTTTTCTTTCTTTCTTACATAACCTTAAAAATCATTTATGGTTCTATTAACCGCCCAAACTCATTTCCTGTGAAGTATTTTTTTTTCCTTTATGGCTGTCAAATTTATTCATATTCTTTTGTGTCCAAAACGAATCGTTAATTTTTTATTTGTTAGATTTCTTCCTTATAACTCGTACACCGACAGCACGGTTAAAAGAAGAAACGATTTTAAAAAGTCAATAAAAACTGCGGTGTGGCTTTATTCTTCGGAGCTATTAATTCTTGGGCGAAAGTTGTATTTTAAAGTATTGGTTTTTATTTGTCGTATTTAACCCTTAAATAAACCAGTAATTTCTTAGTTCAGTCATGCCGAAATAGCCATAATGTTCTATATTTAATTCGTTTTCGGATTTTCTCTTTGATCCAACGTTAGACCGGATTAACAAGGGTAAAAATTTGAAACCTTAAAATGCAACAGCCGAAATTTTAAACGATTCTTGGGTATCCTTAATCAAAGAAACAAAACATTCTCTTCCATCCAATAGCTTTTTATTTACAAATAGGTAATGAGTTCTTTCATCAATTCACCTGTAAGTCGCACTTAATAATTCAGCGTTTGCAAACTCGCGCTAACAGGACAGGTGCAACTCCAGCGTTCCACCAATCACAGCTATTTGTTTATCATTTTGAGCCGTGATTGGTCCAGAAGACAAAATATTCTCTGTTTAAACCACCAGGGGGAGTGGGATGCGCTGTTTTGTTTTTCAGCAACAAAAGTCTTGACGTAAATCGTAGTTTTTAATTCATAAGGTTTTTTACCGGTCGGCCTTGAAGGGGGAAACTAGAAAGCTCTTCTGTAGAATTATCCGAGCGGAACTCGAAGATTCTCGTCTTGGATTTGAATTTTTATCTGCAAAATGACTGCCAAGTCGAAAAGTAAAACTGACAAGGACTATTTCTATAAAGATGAAATTTTGAAAGATGAAAAAATGAAAGCGCCGGCGGAAGATCCCCCGTTTACTTTGAAGGACATCAAGAATGCTATCCCACCTCATTGCTTCGAAAGGTCTTTCTTCAAGTCCACGCTCTATCTTCTCTTCGACCTAGCCATGATATCGGCAATGTTCTATCTGGCAGTGAAAATGTATGATTCGAATCTACCCTGGTACATTCATGTCATATTTTGGCCCGTGTATTGGATATGTCAAGGTTGTGTGTCATTTGGAGTATGGATAATTGCACACGAATGCGGCCACTATTCGTATTGTGACAGCAAATTCATCTGTGACTGGCTTGGACTAGTTCTGCATACTACACTTCTGGTACCGTATCATTCTTGGAGAATTAGCCATTCTAAGCATCATAAGAATACTAATCGGATGGATGGCGACGAAGCTTTCGTACCTATGACCAGAAAAGAACGCGAGAAAGAAGATGAACTAGAATTCCCAAACGTATTCCAGCAGCTGTACCATGTATTGAAGTATCTGGTGATTGGATTTCCAGCATACCTGATGTTCCATGCAAGAGGTAGAAAATATAATACTAAAGTCAACCACTTCGTGCCTAAAGGTCCTTTATTCAGCGAGAAGGAATACAGAGATGTTATCATCAGCGATATAGCGATAATAATATGGCTGGTCGTACTGGGATATCTGGCATTATATGTCTATAGCATCCAGTGGTTAATTTATTTATATATAATACCATACTTGAATGTTAATATGTGGCTCGTCATCGTAACCTATCTACAACACACAGATATCAAAGTACCGCACTACGATGATGAAGAGTGGTCATGGCTTAAAGGGGCGTTATGTACCATGGATCGGGACTATGGAATCTTGAATTACGTGTTCCATAACTTGACAGATGCTCATATCGCACATCACCTCTTTTCGTACATGCCGCATTACCACATCAAAGAAGCCACGCAACATATCAAACCAATCTTGGGAAAGTACTACAATTATGATGATACCCCCGTTTGGAAGGCTCTCTGGAAAAGCGATTCGTACTGTAGATTTGTCGAAAACCATGGTGGTGTTAGATGGTATAAATATGACAGAGAACAATGAGTTATGAAGACAGTATGGACAATACCACTGTGAGCAAGACGTCAGGAAACAGTCGATGACATGGTAAAAGTGAATGATATACACCTACTTGCAAGAACGTCATACGAAAATAGAACAGTGATTTAGTGGGATAGGAATTATATTAAAAAACAAAATATCACTAAGCTGAACTTTTTCTTTTGTCTTTTAATGTATTCCTTTCTTACTAAATTACGAATGTTCTAATATCGTATGACAACGTTCTTGCAAGTAGGTGTATACTTGAATTGTAAGACAATGGTGGTTTGAGATGGTGTGACGACAGTGAAGAATGAGTTAGCACAACGTCAGAAAACAGTCTTTGTCAAGGTAAAAGAGTGTGACATGCTTAAATTATAAGAATATTGTGGTGTTAGATGGTGTAAATATGATGACAGAGAACAGTTAGTCTACTGAGAAGACATTCAGAGCAGTACCATTCTAAAGTATAGACAGTATCATGAGAACGCTAGGTCAGGGAACAGGCGTTAACATGGTAGCAGCGAACAGAGTGACAATGGTTTGTGGATAAAGCGGGTCGTATAAATAAGACAGAGAAGAGTAGACTTTAGAGTATAGATGGTAGACGCTGACCATACCTCTGGATCCAGACCAGTCATGGAAACGGAGAATGCAAATTGTACATAAATCAGGTATATAACGAAACAGCTACAGTGCAACTATACTGTAACCGGGGCCACTTAGATTAGTTAGACAAGAGAACCAATTAAAATCTTTGGATAGTCGAGCCAATCAGAAGCCTAGAATGCACAAGAATGGTAAATTGACCTGGTGTTACGTCTAAATAAATCGAACTAAATAACTGTCTTTTTTTTCATGAGATAAAATGAGATTACAAAGACACGTTAAACGGCTATTGTTTCTGCTGCTTCCTGATTGGCTTTACTACCCAAAGTTGTAATGTATTGTTTTGATTCTACAATTTGATTTGTTCTCGCTGTCTAACTAGCCCCGGTTATAGTAGTCGTACTGTAAGATAATGGAAAGATAAGCAAGTAATGCCAATCAAAAGGCTTGGAGGAACACCAGTTCAGATGAAAAGAAGACGAGAACGACAGCGATTCCCGTGGGTGTGGGGATGGGGAGTTATAAGTAGAGCTCTTAAGCGTGGCGTCATTCGTCCAACGTTAAAAACAGTTCTCAATAGAATAGATTACTTTTTTAACGATTTTAGTGGCCTTTGGACCCGGAAATACGTGATAACTCAAAATCTTTTTGATATATGTAAAATTTTGAGCGAAATCTTTATTGAGTTTTCTTACATCGAAAAGCTTTTACCGCTGTCATTTTCAGAGTTCAAAATTCAAACGTTTTCTCTCTGGCTCGTTTTCTCTCTCGGCTAATGATTTAACGTCCTTATCAACAATTGAGATTTTGACAGCTTTTGAAAGCTACATTATATATACATGAATGTTATGAAAACCTTAGACTAGTTGTCAGAAATTATCTATAAAATATGATGAACCATTTTTGAACCTATACTTCTGCGTTTTAATAGTTTGGATTTTTGGCATACGGACCTTTTTCAAAGTTTGACGAGACACAAATTGGGCTTCGTCTGAGGTCTGAAAAGCGAAGTGATAACAGCGCTATATACGATGCCTTGCAAAAGGATTATTATAAATATTTTATTATTACCAAATTAACTCATAGCGTTCCTCTTATTCATCATTTATACATTTTCCCCCGGATTTTTGATTATTCTAAATAACGTTGGAATTCATAATGAAACATTTGTATTCAAACAAAGTTTACTCATAGTGTAGTATTGTATAGAAGATCGATTATTTCTGTGATATTTGAAGTTTTAAAAGCATTGAATGAATTATTAAACTCGATTTTACATTCAATAAAAAGAGTCTGTGTTTGCCTCTATTATCAGTCATAATTGTCGTTGATTGCTTTGCTTCGCTTCTACAGACTGTGTACCATTCGTTGATCATTTTTGAATCAGGCTAATTCAGGTTAAATTGGTTTTCAAGAGTTTGTCTCTGACGCGGATTGAAAATGTTTTAACCCATCTTTATGCATAAAAACATTTATATCCATTTAATATTATTGTTTATACGACATCGGCTACAGCGCGTTCTTGCCTTTTCTTAAAAAGAACTCATTCTCATTACATCACTTAGGTTAGAACCAGTCCCCTCTCATTTTCTTCTTTGCCGCGCCTTTCCCCCAAAAGTAAGATGGCGGAATGGAGGCGGCGTTGAATCTTGCTGTTATTTTAGCCTGAAGATAAAGAAGGAGAAATTGATATGGTTAGCAGCTTTATGTCCTGGACTTTCTTGTTTAGTAAATAATCGACTATTTAGCTTGCCCTTTATCGACAGTCGTTATTTCTATGCCGATATTTACGGTGGCCCAAAAGAGGCATGCAGCAAGTTAAACAAACAAGAAGTGGGTTGCTGCATATTAGACAAGCTGCCGCATTTGAGACGAGTTGCTAATTATTAGACGAGTTGCTGCAAATAAGAAAGAAGTTGCTAGTTTCAAATATAAGCATATCAGAGGAGTTGTTACACGATAAACGACAAGCAATGCGCGCGCATTATTTAGAGACTCGAAAATACCGAGAATCAAAACCAAGTGGAGTAAGAGAGCTCTTGTCATGAAACTGTTCCCAGGAAGCATTTTGATTTAGAAAAATACGCTTGATTTTCCAGTCGAGGTTGCTTGCTTACCAAATAACTGTTAATGCTGAATATAAAGGAAAAATGGATTAAGTAGTCACTGCTTCTAAAATAATGTTAGCGCCAAATTCAATATAATATGCTTTGAGAAGTGGAATATCTGATCTGAATACGATGGGATTCGAACCCAACGACAAAAAAAAAAAAAAAAAAAAAAAAAAAGATAATCGATTCCACTGTGCCATACCCCCGAGACATCCGCAGAGCTGAGGCGGCGTATGGACTTCGGACCTGACGGCGATTAAATCCTTCTGCCCTTGGGTGTACGAATTACGCAAGAAAATGTTCTAGCCGAAGCATCAGGGGAGAGACCAGCCGGCCCCCAGACCATATCGGCTAATCCCTTGCATCTCTGCCACGCACAGAATCGGTTGAAAAAATGATGTTAAAAGTCTAGTCTATCTGGTGCATTGTTTTCATGGCTATTGTTATGCTGATTTACCGGTCAACCGTGGTCCAGTGGAAAAAACATGGGCTTCAATGACACTGAGTCAAGTCCGGTTGAGCGAAATTAGTACCAGGATGGGTGACCTGAAACTGATACCTATTTAAAGTTTTTTGCAAGATTTTTTTCGCAATTTTTAATCAATTACTGAAGAAATAGAAAACGCTCGCGCGTGCTGTGTGCAGTTATAAAGCATTCGGGGATTGGCAGAACACAAGAGAAGCATGGCATGCAGCAGAGTTTTTCTCAATACTTCTCGAGTGTTATGCCAATCCCCAAGTGCTTTATAACTTTACACAGCACAGCAAGCAAATTTTTTATTTCTTTTATAAAATACAAATTACAATAACCGTTATTTTAGATAGGAATGCAAAACTGAAAGTGCACGCGTGTGCTGTGTGCTGTCATAAAGCACGCGCTTTCAACCAATCAGAACGGGAGATTAATAACAGTTATTTCATGAAAATCGTTTAAGTTGTGAAATTGTATAATATTAAAAACTGCTGGAAATTTCATCCGTGTCCAGCTTTGTATGATCATGTACGATTTTACGACGAAGAGAAGTACGACGATAACAAAGTCATTCGTATTCTGTGCCGAAAAAAATCGGACACGAAAAACGTCAAATTGAAATCTAACAGCTAAGGATAATTACTTGAAGTTTCTATACAAAAGTAGAGTACTTTGAATCGATTAGAATTCGATTTAGTTCAAAAATCGTCGAAAATTTAAAACTACATTTGTCGCTTTTTTAACTTTAGGAGTTCCTTTTCTCATTGTCTTCCAGATTCATTACTGCTTTTATCGACTACTCGTTTATCTCATACGGCATTAGTTCCTGGAAACTCGGCACTCGTTAATCATAAGGGTTTGTATCGGTAGAAATTACGAGGAAGTGAACTAGACTGGTTGAAATCTTCCAACAAAGGGTTGAAATGAGTGCTTTCAAAGAGTAGAATGATGGAAGAATTAATTCAGAGAAAATTCACTGGATATATGAGATAAATGTAAAAGGCCTTACTTACTGACATCAGAGTTTCTTCAGCTAGTAGCTGTCTTCCAGGGAGCTGACGATGAACACTTAAAGAAACCCCCTCTCTCTTTATCAGCGCTCTGTTTTAATAATAGTATTCAAAGCTGAATTGAAGCTACACAGATTACAGAGAAGTCGAAACAGATTAAACCCGCCACACCCATAAACTAAAAAAAAACAACATTATATTAATTTGCAAATCGGGTTAAAAATTCCGCATGAAGAAGCTGAGTCGTCCTATACAGGCTTTGCATCATCACGTGATGGTAGCCATAACAGGAGGCAGGAAAAATTGAATCATGGCTGCCATCACGTGGTGGTGCAAAGCCTTTATAGACTCCAGACATGGAAGAAAAAAGGTTCATGGCTAAGGCTGCTTTCACAGTAAAATTACGCTATAGAAGGTATCGATCAGAGGAAACACAGCAGTGCGCAGGCATGTTTCTCTTCACTAACTTCCACACTGACTCGAACGGCTGTAAACTAAACTGTAAACTAAATTTGCCCGCTAAATAGACAGTTTTCAAACTAGTCAAATACCGCTGTGTTTCTTGATTACAGACTTATTTACTCAGGCTTAGCCTCATTTCAGCGTTTAAATATTCACAAAAACCAACAGTAAAGTAAAGAATGCACAACTTCAACAATACAAACACTTTGAAACTCGACAGACCTTGACTGGAACTCTTTAATATTCTGCACAACATCGGGGCTATGACCCTCAGCAACAAAAAAATCCAAGGTGATGGAGTATTTAGGAACTACACTTTTTAGCTTTTTCACTCTGCATCCGCTCCTCTATGGACAAAATAAACCCATTTTCCCCCAGACAACTTGTTTTGTAGGAGGCCAAAAAATATTCAGTCCATGGATACTTTCTCGTCTTATTGTTATCAAAAACGCGCGCTCACCCATCGAGTATAACCTTCAGGCCGGTTTCATATCAAGTGACCGGACAACTGTTGACCAGGCTGAATAAAATGAACATTTTGGGTATATGTAGTTGTATAATACCATTGAGCTCGACAAATGAAGCCCGTTTTTGACCGAATGAACAAAAATCCCTGGGAAATGAAGATATCATGGCATTGTTTTCACGATTGTCCAACCTTTCGACCCAGTCCTCCTCCCACGATATGAAACTCGACAGTGTCGTTCAGGTTTAGCCTTCGCTAGACTGGATTTATCAAAACATACCTTGCTAACAATACGAAAAATCTCACGCGTTTGTCAGTTATTAATATTAACCAAAGATTGAAAGCCGTACACCGTGAAGGGACCCGTACTCAAACATGTAAATAAAAGATGAGAGTCCGCGCGGTTCACAAAGGGAACTGGCCAGTGGAATCAAATCCCCTTTAGACTTGAACAACTTTCTAAAGCCATAGCCAGACTTGCATTATCTTCTGCTTTGTGGACTTGGTGGCATGTTTGTTCGATGAAAATATAATTTCTTTTTTCTTAGAAGAGGATCATTACAAAGGCCTTTTAAAGCGGGTAAGTAAACTGAGTAGAGCTCAAACCACTTGCTATACGACATATGATACTTGACAATAGAATGTTTGAAGTCTGTAACGAGAATGAATGAATACCCAGACTAAGACTTCAATCCCCCTGAAAATCAAAGGATATATAACGAGGAAAATAAAACTTAGAATAAGTTTAACCATAAAATGACATTTAGAACTTCCAGTAAGATTGTTCTATCGCATGTGTGTGTGCTGGCAGAATAAGCAGGTTTTTTATGGCAGACACATTTTCTTCAAAAATTATTTTACTTACGAGAAACACCGAAAATTTTCTCCTTACAATCTTTGCACTTAGTTTACTGCCATTGTAGCTAACTAACGTTAACTGCTAGATTCTTTTGTAAGGACGTTAACTGCTAGATTCTATTGTTTTCCAGCTTTTTTTACTAATGTCGCAAAATATATTCATTTGATTTTTTAAAAATAAATGTAAGAGGATTTTTAGTATATTTTTTTTCTTTTTTTCTGGAAAAAAAATGAGACCTTTTTAGTATTCTTTGGAAGAAATCTTATCTGGAATTTTCTATATTTTTCAAATATTTTTAGGTAAGTTGAAGAGTACAGCAATGGACAGTCGAATTCTGTATCGTATGGTCTTGATAGCCGCTACTCTGGTATTGGCTACAAAGGGAAGACACTCCGAATCATACAAGAAAATTTACAGAGGTAAATCTTAATTTCTCTTTCAAAACTCTCGCGGTCCCCCACTTGCCAAATTTTGAATTTCTAAAAAAATTTTTTTTTTCAAATTTCAAATTTCAAATATCAAATTTTGTTTTGATCTTCACGGACAAAGGCCACAAGCGATGCATTTACGTGTGGTTCAATTAGCTACCAGTCTCATTGGGTGACCTGTGTCAATAGGAACCAACACAGTCCTGAGTACTAGTAGTATTCATGGTGGATTTAGACAGGTTGTCAATTGTTTGGTTCATGGATCAAAGATCAGTGTTACCACGTGTTATCCATGGCAGGGCAGGACAGTACGCCTAGCAACTTTGCCATCATTGTTTTCCATAAAAAAAGTAGTTATTTTGTTATATGTATTAGTTTACAAACATCGTTAACCCATAATGATCGAGTTCTTTCGTGAGGTTAGCCCAACACAAACTCTATCAGTACATTCTATATTTACAACACACAACTCTCATGACTCACATTTAGATTTTTACGAAGGGAGGAAACCTGAGTACCTGCATGGATATATCCATCGTGGCAAGGCCGGAGAGAACAACACATCAAACAAACTCTACTCACATGTTAGCGTGGTTCAGTCGGGCATACTATCAGCCAAACAATTTTAATGGGGATTTTAATTTGCGGAGACATTTTAAGAGCTTGTCATGACAAAATAAACGAAAGCTACCTTGAGCCCAACTAGACGAGGGGCCAACTGTAGACGCTCATTGTATTGTTTGCCAACATGAATTGTTTTCCTCCGCTTGATTCAAGAGTTTTCCTCCTGTTCTTCCTATTTTTCCTTCCCCATTGTCGCAAACCCTATCACGAAACGAGAGTTAAGCCGTGCCTAGATTTATATCAGCCCAGAAGTTGTTTCAGGCCGGGTTCGTTCTGTGAGTTAGACGTGCCCTGACTTAGATCAGCCCAGAAGTTGTTTCACAGTTCGTTCTGTGAGTTAGACGTGCCCTGACTTAGATCGTGCTTTAGGGTATCGATAAAATCTATAGGTATTTTAAATATAATATTTATTCAAATTGCTCCCCCCCCCCCCCCCCCCACCTTTTCCCTGTGGTTACAACGTACCTAGCATTGTAAATCAGTATATCATGCATTTTCATTCCCCAGACGATTCCCCGTCTGTCAAGCAACTTCTTCAAGAGATAGTCCCAAACGGTGAACTACCAGTACTGCCCGATGGCTTCCCAACACTGGACAAACTGAAGGCTGAAAAGTTTGATTATGTCGTCAAAAATGGCAACGTAACGGCTACGATAGACCTGGAAGATCCTGTCAGTTTACTGGGCGAAGGAATGAAGGTCCGAGACGTCACCATGACGTTTGTGTACAATAAGAAGGGTACTAGTAAAGGACACTGGGAGTTCAACGCTCAAGGTGATCAGGAGATTATATATATGACTGGGTAAATAATTCGATGTCGATGGGTTGGGTAAACAAGAAAACGAGGAAAAGGAAGAAAGAATATAGAAAGAGAGAAAGAGAAAGAGGGAGGGAAGGAAGGGGGCAAGCTAGAAGAGAAGAGGAGAGCAAAACAAACAAATAACGAAAATAAAAGCAATATTAATCTAAACAAACAAACAAATAAACAGACAGACAGACAGACAGCCAACGACCCAACGAAACCCATGTTGACCCTAAATTCCACTGCAGAACTACACTTCTTTGGTCAAAATCCGTGTTTGCATTTATGCGGTATTTGATATACAGGTTTGTGTGATAACGCAAAATTGAAGATGAATAATAACGTTCTCTTTTTGTATCAGGTAAATGGCGCCATGGCAACATGTTGGCCAGAGTAAAGATCGAAGAGTCGAAGGTTGGTAAGCACCACACATTAGTGGCAGCAGCGGATCGATTGAACGTCTACGACATAGCATCATCAATATCTGAAAAACAAAGCATTGAATCGGCGGGAATGAACTTAGCCGTCCTCAAAAACCTTACCGTGACAAATGTAGAGATGTACTCTGTGTTCAAAGGGGACAATGACTACGTTTTCATGATTTCTGGAAAACCAGAAATCGATGGAACCAAGGCAGAGACATGTAAGGTATTCGTAAGAAGGTTGCCTGACAAGAAAGGGGTTTTTTCAGTTCTCTTGGAGTTCAAGAAAGATCTTCCTTCAAGAGTGCTATTGAAGTTAATCAGTGATGATTTGTTCAAAATCCCCTTCGTGAACCACCTTATAGCACAGACGAGACTCTTCCGCACTTCTGAGACAGACTTCGGGTTCGTTGCTTCGACAGGAGAAGTCGACAAGTTACCATTGAAGTCCTTTGGTGGTGGTATCTTATCAACAGAATTAGACTCTAGGATCTCTAAAGGTTTAACCTTACTTCTCCCCATTCATCTGGGAAACGAGAATCAAAACCCGGTTCGAGTTGCAGTCGAAATAGACCCTCCACTTGTCAAGTTCCTGACGGGTAAACACGAGAAAGTAAGCGTTTCACAAACCCTCGCTGCTCTTTCTCCAAAAACACCAGTGTCGGTCCTACCATATGGCTTCCCTGACCTTGCCAAAGTCTCTATCAATAAGTTCAGCTATAACATAGAACAAGAGACATTTTTAGTTTATTCGCACATCGCTGAGGAATTCACTGCCATTCCTCAGTTAATGAATGTGTCAAACATGGATGTAGTCTTTAAGCATAATGTAGGAGATCAAATCGATACCTGGACCATCGAGGGTGAAGGTCTCTCTAACCTTGGTGGAAATGTAGCTAAAGTTTCCTTATCGACAGAAGAAGAAGAAGCTAAAATAATCGTGTTCAAAGGGTCGTCTAAGAAGATGTCGGTGTTACAGCTTGCAAAGCAGTATGGTCTATCGTTCGTTCCTGACGAAGAGAGCAGAGCAATTGTCGAGAGCAGCAAAATGAATGACTTTTTATTTACGAATCCGACTATAAAGTCAGCTTTTTCTATTAATCAGAAGAAACGCTTTATTCATGTATCTGGAAAAGGCCATTTTCCCGGCGTGAAAAAGCTAACAGAGGCAGAAGTTGTCGTGTACGAAGAAAGTGGGAAACTAAAAACCGCTGTTGGATTCGTTTTCCCAAAGATTCCTTTGAATTCTTTGATCGATGCTCTCACTGGGTTCGATACGACAAATTTAAAGATGTTGAAAAACAGTTACAATGCATCGTTGGTTCTCTCTCCTCAAGAAGACCGGTCTTTCTTCGAGAACCCGACACTTTCAGGACTTTCTTTATCACGTGGAATGTCACTAGTAGGTTTGTTCCGAATTCCAGAAGACTGCGAAGGACTTAAACTATGCGAGAGCGTACAAAGCCTGCTTGAGAGTGATGAATGGTATCGTATCCAAGGTCTTATCAAACATGACGGATTTTCCTTAACTGGATCGATCAAACGAAACTACGCATTAGGAGAAAGCTTGATGCTTACGGACAACACGTTGGATTTTACCATCGGACAAGACTCCTCGTTTGTTGTACACAGTAGAATGACTCTCCCAAAAGAGAAGCTGTCCTTTACAGGGTCGTTGAACTTTGCTGAAGACAACGTGATTTTGGACATGGAGAGTGATGACACTCTTCATCGAACATTCAAAGGTGGACTCATTAGACTCGATAACCTGGCAATAAGCACACCTATTCTCAAGCTACTCCCGCTGAAGGACTTGCGCATCACTGGCCGCATGAACCTCGGTAGCATTGAAAGCAAAACTTTGATGTCAGCGGATGCTGTCGTCACATATCAGCCGACAGTACCGGAAGTGAGCCGCTTTGAAGCCAAATTTGAACATCAGAGGATCGAAGAGCTGATTAGTGCTTTAGAAATGACTAATGTTAGTATTCCAAGGGTTTTGAGTAACGCTGATTTCCCTGAAGGGTTTATGGCCATCTATGATCCAACCATTGACAACACCACCAACTTCTTTATTACGGGCCAGATGCATATTTTTGACAAGGACTTTGACGCTATCATGAAAATGAAAGATTCAAAGACCTTGTTGATCGATACAGACAACACCAAAAGTCCATATGTGATCTCTGAAGGGAATGTCATACTCCAGAAAGACCTAGAAAAATCCACAGGAGGCCCAAAGCTGCACATCGAGGTCACTCCACGACAAACAAAGGTCAAGTTGATTGGTTACGCAAAGGCTTTTGGGATATCGAAAGCAGTTAATATTGACGTCACTGATGACGGAACAGGCTTTCCCATATATGGCAAGCTGTTTGACGTCAGTGGGGTTGGAATTTTGATATCGTCCAATGACGTACTCAGCTCATCTGAAACAGCGGAATTCTTGGTAAGTAGTTGAAAATTGATAAGCTGTTCTTCATATATTCACTCTATTCACTGGTACATTTATAGACACTGTTTCTCTGTTTCTAGCTGTACTACCACCCTCCGTGTGCAGCCCCCCTTTCCCTAAACAACAACAACAACAACAACAACATCAACAAATTTTCGACTGAGTCTGGAGCAATTGGTCTGGAGGGAAAATAGGCAATAGTTAGTACTGACGGTTACAATAGGACTTGGGACGCGCAATAGTTGGTACAGTAACCAATCACAGCACAAGAACGGTGGCCAGGTTATTAGAGCGACGCTTGATTCCACTCCAACCATTTAGCAATATATTCAACCCGCTAATCATCAAATGACAAATGATGCCCTATTAGGGGTTTAGTGATAAGGGATATCAGACAATAGAGACAAGAGATATTTTAGAATAATCTTAAATAAATTAAAGATCTCGGCGACGAGAGATTATGAGACCCCTTATAACAGCCCTTAAAATGATTACACTTGTTTTTCTATTATTATATTGAATCATATTTCTTCACACGTTTAGGCATATGGGTGTCTAGAAAGTATCAAAAAAGACGTTACCTTGGAAACCCAACGAATATTAAAAGACGCAGCACACGAAGCAGATACGTTTATTGCGCAAGCGCAGGACAACCTTAAAGAAGCCAAGACGTATTACCGCAAGGCAACAGTGGATGAGACCACGTATCGAGATAAACTAGAGAAGCAGAAAGCCTTGTTTAGAAAAAGAGAAAAAGAAGTGTGGAAAGCGGAGGAGAAGTATAACAGCAGCTGTCAACTGGGACACTGCAAGAAAAGTAAGTCTTTATGATTTTTGGCGCCAATAGACGAAGGAAACTATATTTTGTTGTTCTTACCTATAGCCCCCTCTGTTCTCTTCTTTACTCTTTTTTCTCTCGATTCTCTCTTCCTTTTCCTCTCTCTTGCTAAAGAATTTCATAGTAAACCTTGATTTTGATTATGATAACCCTTTTTCTTCCCAGAATGCATCGGGTGCCCTGACTGGAACCGCTGCTGTTCACGTGACGTGTTTGGTAACTGTGTCGAGTGTCCTGCCTGGAACAAGTGTTGCTACACAACTGGGGACCCTGTGTGCGTAGCCAAGAACCATGGCTGTCAACACATCAGGAAGGTGGCAGAAGGGAACTACGAGGATGCTAAGGTATGTTTGTACTGCCGTCCCTTGTTAGTTAGGAAATCCTGAACGATGATGAATATACAAGCAGATAGAGCGTATTGGCTGTGTTATATGATTTACATATACCAGTAATGCATATGGACCTGACTTACAGCACGACATGACTTACATATACCAGTAATGCATATGGTACTGACTTACAGCACGACATGACTTACATATACCAGTAATGCATATAGTACTGACTTACAGCAGGACATGACTTACATATACCAGTAATGCATATGGTACTGACTTACAGCAGGACACGACTTACATGTACCAGTAATGCATATGGTACTGACTTACAGCACGACATGACTTACATATACCAGTAATGCATATGGTACTGACTTACAGCAGGACATGACTTACATATACCAGTAATGCATATGGTACTGACTTACAGCACGACATGACTTACATATACCAGTAATGCATACGATACTGACTTATAACAGAACATGACTTACATATACCAGTAATGCATACGGTACTGACTTATAGCAGGACATGACTTACATATACCAGTAATGCATACGGTACTGACTTACAGCAGGACATGACTTACATATACCAGTAATGCATACGGTACTGACTTACAGCACGACATGACTTACATATACCAGTAATGCATATGGTACTGACTTACAGCAGGACACGACTTACATATACCAGTAATGCATATGGTACTGACTTACAGCACGACATGACTTACATATACCAGTAATGCATATGGTACTGACTTACAGCAGGACATGACTTACATATACCAGTAATGCATACGGTACTGACTTACAGCAGAACATGACTTACACATACCAGCAGATAGAGCGTATTGGCTGTGTTATACATACGGTACTGACTTACACCACGAGAATTACACATACCTGTAATGCAAGATAAGATACGGCTACACGATGAAACTGCATTTCATTTTCCACTGATATACGTCCTCTTTTACTCCGACGAAGGACTAGCGTCCGAAACGCCAGTTTTCCCATCTTTTCGCGGTGTATAATCTACCCTTTTATCGTTACTGTTTCATTAGAAACCCCGACGCAGCTCACACTAGTTTTTAGCTAGTTATCTCTTCTGATATACGTCAACCTCTCTACTGCTGGAATTTGACGAGTTGTGCGTCCCGTAATTTCTCGAGCCTGCAGTACCTATAAAGATGAGTTCTGCTGATAAATACAAACAGGATGCGCGCCCACACTTGCACTCCAAAAGGGCCTATCTGCGCGCGTCTGTCAAGTCTGGTCGTTTTATGATGACCCATATTTATTTAAGTTTTTATCTAATATTCCATTAGGATATCTTAAAGGATCAGAAAAAGCGTCTAGACCACGTCACTAAAAATCTCTTCGACGCCGAGTTCTCCAAGGGCAAAACCAAAGCTGTTCTGGATGCTGCGGGGAAAGCATTGTCTCTCATCGACAGAGACTCGGTGACTGGGATAAGAGCATCGAAAGCAATCAAAGACTTTGGCCTTGAAAAGTTATTTGATATCAAGAGTATCTGCTTCAAAGAGCCACTAGAATCGCTTGCATCCAGTTGCATTAATATGCAAGTGAACTTGACAATGATGGGTTCCACTGACGAGAAATCTTATCCTCTCAAAACATGTCTGAATAAGGACCTATTACCCAGTGTCGCGCGCTTCGTAGCAAATATCATGTTCCCGGATGTTAATGGTGTCAGACATCGACGAAGCTTATTGAGCGAGGAGAGGGAGCCTGGTGTTAATTTTGAAGCTCAAGACGCGGAATTTGAGGTAAGATTAAAGTCAAATTTTCAAGTGTTTTTATGTGAGGATTGAAAATGATCTTTAATGAAGCACGCGGGATTCATACTGAGAACATTTTCGAGTTCCAAATTACCGCTACGTTCCTTGATTACAGACTCGGTTCACTCGGTTCACAAATACCAACAATACAGTAGAGAATGCACAACTTCAACAATTCAAAGACTTTTTACATATTATACGAAGCTTAGCTGGAACACGTGAATATTCTGCACGAAATGGAGGCCAAACCTGAGCATCATACAACTCGAAACAAAATGAAGTATTGGGGCACATTGGGCCTGAATTGAATTGATCTTCTATAGTGATGCTGGATTTCTTGTCTTAAAATGAAAATATTCTCCTGCGGAATACAACCCCCCCCCCCCCCCACCCTTAATAAAAAGAGCAGTTATGGGGAGAGTTGAAATCGTTTTAGATTAACATTAATTTTATGGAGGCCGTTCTTAGAAGATCGTTTTCCCTGGGTGCCATTTACCTCGATCTTCTCAAGGTGTACCTTTTTTGAGCGGACACCATCGGGACTTCGGTCCTTGTAAGCTTTATGAATCCGTGCAATAGAAGGAACGCCGTCCTATTCGGTACTAGCTCAATAACCTTATATGTGTTAAGTATTTCTAAACAAAATACGCTCAAATACAGTTGACTCTCTCATAAGCGACCACCTTGGGGCGAGGAGTAAGTGGTCGCTTACAGGATATAGTTGCTTACGAGAGCGGGCGTTCAAAGAGAGTCGACTATAGTCTCCTAAGACGGCAGTGGCTGATCCAGGGGAGGGGTGCAGGGGATGCGCACCCCTCCCTGGTTCGACTTTGTGCCCCTACTTCGAAGATAGCCAATACAAAGTACTGTTTTTTTCCTTTGATTCTAAGGAGTGCATCCCTCCCTGGGTTAACTTTGTGTGCAGCACCGCTACGCGCTCCCAGAACAAATTCCTGGATCCGCCCCTGGACGGGTAAAACTCTTATGCATTATCTAACGATCAATCTTATCTATCAATCAATTTACAATCAATAATGATAAATATCTTTTACTTTAGTTGGAAACTTCCCATAGAAGATCAAGGAGATCAGTAGATGAAGAGAAAGAGAGATCCCATGAAAGAATTGAACCTTTCTGGGACCTCATCCGCGAACACAACCCCTTACAAGATGAGGCTAAACCCATCCCTAACCACCCTGCTATGGGCAAAGCTACATTGAAAAGGAAATGGAAAATACCAGGTAGATAAATAGTAAACACATCCATACTCCTCCCTCCTCACGGTCCAGGTTCTTTTGACTTGGGTTTAGGTTGCCTGAGCATGCATGAGTTGAATAGTGGTATCTCTGAAAATAGGCACAAAATTCTAGAAAGAAATTGAAGCTATTATCTCAAAGCAGCCGGTTTGCATTTGCTTTTTTGGGTTTGCTTGTTTGTTTTGTTTCTCTTTGATTGATAAAATTTGGGTACGTTGATGCGTATGGAAGTTAGATTCATACAACAATATGACACCCTTCACTATGAATGCCTTATCAATGTATTTATCAATGGTGAATCCAGGATGATTAATTCAAGAAAATACCTCTCACCTATAAAGATTCCTCCTGTCAAATGAATGGGGAGGAGGCGTGGCTATCCAGCCACTCAATTTGCCCCATCGGGATCAACACTTGAATCCTTGGGTGTTTACCATTTAAGCCAATCCATCCGGTTGGAAAATGTTTGCTATTGAAAAAAATTTACTTCCAGCAAATGGTACACGCGTCTACCGGAAGAACCGAAAAGAGCGGGAAAAGTGGATTACTTCAATGAGATTACTTCAATAGCAAGACCGAGTTTTCCGGAATTTTCCAATCGGGATGATGTATACCATTTGTTCTTCCAACCGGAATTTAGGTTTTTTCCACGTAAATATAGCGCCCTTTGACTTTTTTCCCTGTTTTTTTTTAGCCTCCGAGAAAGGGCGCTGTAAGATCTACCATCAGCTGTTGAACATCTGTCGTGACATGATGAAGACTGTGAAGAAAATGTACAGTACCTACATGTACGAGAGATACATGTTTGCCAAGGAGAAGGACAACTTCAGGAGGAGACTCAGAAGAGTTACCAAACAACTGGAAACATCAGGTATTGCACCAGAAAGTGTTCCTATGAGAATGACATTATTGTTTTGCCTTCTAGATCAAGTTTTAATTTCTTTGAATCTTATTTCAATAAAGAGCCCGATATTGAGAACTTCCATATCCCCATCAGGAATAATTATGTGAGCCAGTGTTTTTGCAGTTTGAAAGCTCATTAAGTGCCTGTCTTCATACTGGGCGACTATGCATCCATATCCAATACATACACTTACTCAGTTAATTACTAAGTCAGTATGTTCTCAGATCAGGGATGTTTTTAAAATCAACTAGCAAAAATTGGGTAATAGACTGTGCAAACCATATATTCTTGAAATAGCACTAAGTAAATAGCACTAAAGACAAGGTATTTCTTTTGTCTTCAATCGTTCATTGGTGCTATTTTGTACTAATTAGTTAGTACTATTTCACGGATATATGGGTTTGCAGTCTACTGAGAGGATTTTTACTAACGACTAGATTTGATTGTATTTCCAGCCAAACTAGTGTCGGGAACAGAAGATCAGATGGTCAAGATTGAACGAAGCTTGAACTTCCTCAGTGTTGGTAAGAGAAGTGCCTATACACTCAATTGAAGAATCGTTGTCAGGTTCAGAAAGCTGAGACCGAAATAGCACGTGGGAAATGACATTTGCGCTATCCATGAAGTCGGTTTATTAGAATGCCAAACGCGTAATAAAAACAGTGGATGATGCCACGGGTCGCCGGTCACAGCATGCATCTAATTAACGTACTTCCCATGTGCCATTTCGGTCACAGCTTCTATGTTTCTGAACCCGACAATGATTCTTCAGTTGAGTGTATACAAGACACATGAATAACAAAATATAAATAGAGGATATTACATGGGCGCGCGGAGATACGAAATTTATCTTCGAGTGTTGAAAAGATCTCTCACAAGTGAGCGCAGCGAACGAGTGAGAGATTTTCAACACGAGAAGATAAAATTCGTATCTCCAAGCGGCCATGTAATATTCTGTTTATTATATAATTATCAATGAAAGTATGTTTTGGCTTTTTCAGGCAATTCTTTCCGTGTATTTTTGGATAGCCATCGCAATGCTATTTTCACACGTGGAAATAACATGTTATTTTCACGTGTGAAGATATCAATTTTTCGAAATAGAGAAAAATAGATATTTCATTGGTAATTATATAATAAAATACATTATTTCCACGTGATTTGAAATCTTGGCGCGGAATGCAGTGTTCATCACATCGAAAATTTCCAAGTATCTTTTTATTATCTGTTAAAAAAAAAAAGAAATATTTTTCACCAAACAGTGGAAATATGCTGTTTTTAAAACGGCGCGCATTCCATCATGGATGAATTTCTTTTATTTTCTAAAGCGACAAAATTGTTGTTTATCTAGCCGAAAACCTGGAACTAGAAAATATCGTGCTTTGAACAAAATGTTCCCTGATTGGTTAATCCGTTTGAGCTGAGAGAAGCGAAATCGCCTGGTTACGAATAGCTTTGTGAAGAGCAAATGATCCAAAACCGCGCGCCCTTGGCACATCGGATGGGATGGCTTTCTCTGATTTTTTTCTTGCATCTAATTGGTTATTGGTTCTTGTTCTCCTTGTTCAATCAAATTGCTGGTTTTCAATGATTCCCGAGAGAATAAAACAAAAAACAAAAACAAAAGAAACGATGGCCATGTTGGATGATATGACAAAAGAGACTAATAACGAATCTTGTTAAATTCATCCAACATGGCAGCTGTGAAAAAAATCAATACCAATAACATACTGCTTCATGTTTCTCAGGTGTTCGCAAGTGGATGGATAAGAGCAGTAAGGCAATAGAACGGCAAGACATCATTAGTGTCAAAGCCTGGGTAAAGGGCATGGACGCTAGAATCCAGTCCCTTGGCGGAGAGGGTGTTAATCGTTTCCTTTCCAACCTGTTCAAAGCTTTTTATGGACTGTTCGAAAGTGGCAACATACCGGACAAGAAGACTGGCAAGGCGTTGAGTGTCGTACAAAGAATAAACCACATGAAAAAGGTGAGTACGAACGAGAAAAGAAAGATTAGAAATATAAGAGTTGGGATATGGGTTCTCATATTAGTATAGGGTGGGCCGGGGGATTGGGGGGGGGGGGGGGGGGGGGGGGGGTCGGTGAAAGTAGGTGGATTATCAAAATGATTTTGGGGTGGTGGTGCGTAAGTAAGCAAGGGCGTTCACATTACGGTACTTCAGACATAGGACGTACATGAGGAATCAGTTAACGGGGTATTTGTGTCAGTATACACACTTATTAGAGTTGCGTTAAGACATTAGAAACGTTAGGATGGTTCGTACACACGGAACAGTTTGACAATTGGAAAAGAAAGTAATGCCTAATGTGTATTATTTAACTCACGCCATGTTCTTTTTACCAATAACGACTTGTTGTTTTTCCAGGCCTTTAACCAGATCTTCAAGAAAGATATTCCACTTGGACGTGCTAATTATTATGCAGATAGAGTACTTTATGACATAACAGAGATCAAGGGTATTGGGGTATACTGTAAGAAATGATCCCTCCCGATCAGGGATCGAAGTAAATATTACAGATTCTAACAAGAGGCGATCCAGGGTGGGGTCAGAAACAACGAGTATACTTGTAGGGGGTGGGGGAGGCGGTAGAATCTAATGCTGTAGCTCCTGAAAAGAAGACATGACGTTATGAGCGGCCATTTTGAAAACAACGTGAAATAAATTATCTATAAATTTGCTCTATAATCATCACTATGGCACAAGGTAAAAAGAGCTCTGTTATTGATTGGCCGGTTTGTATGGCTGCATTTTTAATTGGCTCGACATTCAACCAATCACAGCTCGTCTAATTTTCAGCAGTATGGTTTAATGCAATTTATAACATTCTTTTCATAGTTTAAAGTATACGAGGTCTTTAAGTAACGTTCAAAGTATGATTATGAAGGTCTATTAGCTAGTGGTTTTATATAGAAAAGGGCATTATTTAACAAGGTACGTCAGCCTGTTTATGAACGTACCTTTTCGATCTATTTAAGGTGTAAACATTCTCGTACCCAAAGCCTCATTAGAAAATCGGATATTTCTAATAAGTAGCCGGATCTGGGAATGAGAATAAGGTATAAGCTATTGTCCTTGCTATACTGCTCTGGAACCGGAGTTTAAAATGTATTTTAATGCAGGGTAGTTATTCCCTAAGTATAAGGAGAAGTCGTTATGGGCCGGTGGATGCTATTTAGGTAAATTCTTTTTTCGTTTTTTAGCGAGAGACTTTTAACGAAAACTCGAATAAAATTCTAATAGCTCGTTACCAGGTTTTTTCGGACAAGGGATCTGGAAAAGGAGAAATTATTGTATTAGACTACGGCGATACGGCGAATCGTAATGCATTATAGTACGTTTAGGGGTCAAATATAGAGCTAACGTGTGAGAGCTTGGTGATACATTTTTATTTATACTGCATGTCAATAATACAGCAAAACCCGCCAAAGCAGTCACCTGTTCCAATAGAAGAAAGAAAGACAAACAAACAAACTCTTCATATTGTTCGCTATTTGCTTTTGCCCTCTGAACGACCCATAATGCCTTGCGATTAAAGATGTCCCCTGTAGTCCATTGAAATGGCCCACATTTTAATAGTTGTCTAAAACGACTAATTGCTGTAAAGTATTCCCTTTCTTGAATTTGAAGAGTTCATCTCCATTATTCTTTTTCAAAGTTTAGTATAAAATATATTTTGTATGAGACAAAAAATAATAAAAATTAGAAAGAAAAAAGTAGTTAAAATCGTTTTTACTTTTTTTAGACAAGATTCATTGAAAAGGGTACTGTAACTGGGTGTTGAGCTGCCTTGAGCCCTCCAAATATGAGCAGCCTTCAATGATATCAGATCAAAATGCACACACGAATCAAATAAGCTTTTTTTTGGGAATAAGGAAAAGGGGGTGCGGTAGTTAGGGGGGGGGGGGGGGGGGGACATTTTAGAGTACAAATGTTACCACCAAGGTTTTATTATAAGTCATAGAGAAAAAGGGAAAATAGATATTAAAAATGTTTTTTTGACCTTGCAAAAGTCCCATATCATAAAAGTGGGAATTTTTTAAAATATAAATGGCAAAACGTACGTACTGGGCTTCCTGTGCCGACAGTAGAGCGTGACTTCATATATTTGACTTGTAAATTATAATTCGATCTGTGTCCTTCTTTGAATCGACACAAACAAGCGAAAGCTATTTGAAGGGAAAGTAATTCAAAAGTACCAGTTGTAAGTATCATTATAACGAAAATTCTAGTTTAGATGCATATTTAGCTACTCATTCAATCGTATCATCGCAATTATAACTTTAAAGATTGAAAACTACTCGACTATTTTGTAGGAAATTTATATTGTATTTTCATAATATTCAATGATTAACGAATCTTGCAGCTTGCTTCGACTCTTTTGTTTACCTTCTGGAAGTCGTCTGTACATGTAAGAAGATTAAGAGAAGAATATTTGTAGTACTTCGATAACATTATTGCTTATAAAGTCTTATATTTATCAGACACTTCACGGTTCAAAGGGTTTGTAGATATTCTCCTTTCATTTATTGGTATTATTATGATGATTTATTTGCAAGGGAGTTTGTATCGGGCCAAAAAATCTGTCTTCCCGAATCATTCATCATTTGTGGATTGATGCCATCCACTGGCGAACCAAATAACTGGGCTCCAATGCCTTAGTATTTTCTAGAATGTTTGCGTGACATTGAATCACTCGAGTTGCGTGACTAAACCTAGCTGCACTCTTTCTCGACACCAAGGCGTTAATTTGTTTGCTAAAATGACTTTTATCTTATTACATTTGCACTTTTTTAGATCTAAAAGATATATATAAACAAGAAACCAATGGGTGAGTAATGTATTTTTAATGAATATCACATCACTACCGCTACCGAGAATACTACTACTACTATCATGTGCACCATCACTACCACTACTAGTGACCACAACCATTACTACCATCACTACCGCCACTACAACCACTACGTTTTTTTTCTCTTTCTTTTCTTTTTCTTCTTTTTTATTTTTTATTTGGATATTTTTCTCTTTTTCAGCTTTGCACATAACTTTAGCTGTCTTTTCTGGTCTTCCTGATCCAGAATGGCAAATCAAACAGGGTGACCCAAACTACCAACAAATCTACGATGCTTTCCAAGATGCCAAGAAAAACAAGTTCACGCTACCATCTAGCAAAATGCCATCTCGACTTGGCTACAAGGGTTTACTTATCCGAGTGGACCGTCAAGGCCCAACTAGTTTAATTCTTGGCCCAAAGACAAAGGAACTACAGAAGCTGTTACTTCAAACAGCTCCAAGTAGCGTCTCTAAAAGCCTGGTTGACGAAATTATAGAATCTATCGACAAAGGAGAAATGTAATGGGATTATAGCCAATGGAAGCAAAAGCAACCTCAAATGAAAAGATACTTCACTAAATCTAATTATGAGAATATACTTTTAGGGCTTTTTTAGTGTTTGTTACTTATAGAATTATAGAAATTGATTGTTGGATATTTCTTTAGCTAATGAATACTTACTCCTCTTCAATAAATATAGACATAGTAAACTTTTTTTTTCAGTTTAAAAAGTGATATCGTTATTCTTTTAAAGCTGTCAAATTTGAAAGGAACCAGTTTAGC
Source organism: Actinia tenebrosa (assembly GCF_029948245.1). NCBI lineage: Eukaryota > Metazoa > Cnidaria > Anthozoa > Actiniaria > Actiniidae > Actinia > Actinia tenebrosa. The sequence continues at coordinate 747,485 of NW_028292584.1, forward strand.
AAGCTGTGAGTCCTTTCATTAATCAAGGCTTCAATCGACCACTTGCTTTACAGTTGAATTCTTCCTAGTGCTTCATTGTTTAGCTTTGGTCGACAATTCATGCAACAGACGGTAACGATCATTAACGATTGAATCTCTGAGCTTCTTGCATCGTTATGTCATAAGGTTCTCATCTATCCCATTGTTATGACTAAACGCTTAATCGCTTATGAGAAGTGGATCTGCTTTGACGGTGACACATTGACGGTGGCATCGCATGTATTGAAAACCACTTGGTAAGTCAATATTGCATGGAGCGGGTCTAGTAAAATATTTGAGCTGATCTAAGGCGCTCTGGCCAGAACTACTGGAAAAGAAACTTTCTTACAGTTATAGTTGTCAATGCAGGCAAGATCAGATCACTTTAATGCAAATCTCTTAAGTTAGTTAAACTGTCAACATAAACTCAAAGATGTGTCTGCAGTTAGTAGTGACTTGACACTAAAAATCTGGATAAGGTTTAAAAAAAGAAATAAATTTCAAGTGAGTTAGAGTTTCGAAAATGATGATTTGTAACTCGGTAAAACATTTTCTTATATCAGTGTTGAAATACCGCTTATCAAAACAACTTTAAACAATCCTCTTAAATGGATTAAACTCTGCAATTATTATTAATAATTGCTTCACATTTTTCTTAAGGAACCCGTAAAATGAAGTTGTTCGTTGTTGCTCTGGCCATCATTGGCTACCTTGGTAAATGCCAAGGAAGTGCTATGGGTAAGAAAAATTAATAGATTATTATCCTCTAATAGATTATCCTCATCTAATAGATTATCCTCCTCTAATAGATTATCCTCCGCTAATAGATTATCCTCCTCTAATAGATTATCCTCCTCCAATAGATTATACTCCTCCAATAGATTATCCTCCTCTAATAGATTATCCTCCTCTAATAGATTATCCTCCTCTAATAGATTATCCTCCTCTAATAGATTATCCTCCTCTAATAGATTATCCTCCTCTAATAGATTATCCTCCTCTTATAGATTATCTTCCTCTTTTGAAATCCATGATACCAATCAGGCGTTCCTCTTCCATAAGACAACCCAAAATGCAAAATATAAATATCATCCAATAGAAAAAGACCCTATTGAAACTATTATCGTCCAAAACTTAGCGTGAGAAACCGGAGTTTTGGGGGAACTTTGGAACTTTGGAACGAGCGAATTTTTTTGCTAGGTCCCATTTTTCTCGCGGGCACGTAGTTGAAACAGGAACCCCAAAACCCCGATTCTTCCTCAAACCCATCACGAAAACTCCTGCTCTGCAGGCTATCCAAAACTTTCTCATAGAAATAAGTTTGAAAAGTTGTGAAATTTGACTTTAAAAAAAAAATCTTTGCGTGGCCGCCCTTCTATAGTACAACCAGGAAACCCTTGTTACGAAGCATCGATTTTACTCAAGCAAAAGTTCGACTGATATTTAAGACTTAGGGACCAAGTTTTTTTGACACTAATCTTTTCCCTATAGTTTCTCCCGAAGCTTTGAATGTTACGTTGGCAGTATTTTCTGGTGTTCCTGATCCTCAATGGCTGGTCACCCCAAACGCCTTTAACTACCAAAAGATCAAACAGTTGTACGGGACCGCCAAGACTTCGCGAGCTACGTATCTACTCGAGCAAATGCCAGCCAAGCTTGGCTACAAGGGATTTCTTATACGAGAAAACGGCCAAGATCAAGCCACTTTGATTCTGGGCCCAGCGACAAAAGAACTGCAGGAACAGCTCTTAAAGTCAATTCCTGTGGGAAAAGGATTGCCTGAATCACTACAAAATCAAGTGGCAGTGGTTATCAAAAGTGGGAAAGTCTTGCCTGTTGATCCGAAAGATTTGAAGGAACGTGTGGTGAAACGCGCTGCTCCTAACTACGAAGGAGCGAGCGTCATCTGGAATACTAATTATGCAAGACCCAGAAACAACTGCTACAATTACGGTAACGACAAAGCTACAAACACCTTCGCACAGCCAGGAAGAGGAAGTGGGCTGGTGTACGGTGGAATAACTAATGATGAGATAAAAGAAGCGTCCAGACGAGATGGTCTGGTGAAGGTCGATGCAGGTGCTGATATCCCGAATATATCACCTACTGGTCCTTGGCATCTTGTAGCACTTGTCGTTGATCCAGGCAAGTCACAAGTTACCTAGTGCAGACTTTATCAGAGCTATATAAAAACTAGCGTGGTAGTATACGATATGTAGGAAACCTACGACTTACAGAACGCTTAACACCAAAATGGCTTTCCAACATTTTCGCGCGCTTTCCGATCAAAACGAGTTACAACAACTGAATAAGGTACTGAACATTTTTTTTCTTGTCCTTGCAGGCGTGGATTTTCATTGGTATCGCCTGGACAGTAATGGCAACTGGTCTCATAAACCTGGACAAACTCGTATCACTAACACGGATGGTGCTGGGAATCTGATCAACGACCCACGTTTAGCCGCTAATGCACTCGGTGGCCCTAACTATGCCTTTGTTTGTTTCATGAAGACTAACAAAAATACTGTTAATATCAGATAAAGAAAATGTCATTACTGTTTCTGTTGCTTGATATGCTTGTTAGATCGAATAACAGACCTTTTTAGCTTGGCTGTAATGTTTTAATATTTCAGACCGCGTGTCATTCCCTTTACACTTGAATATGGGCACTACTTAAACGATTCTATTTTAAAGAGAATGGCCCATGGACTAAAATGGAAGACATTTCATTCAAGCTAAGCTATTCACTATAGACGCCACATGATGGTTTTCATATTGTAATGCAAATTAGCCATGTGGGGTCTTTCGGGGCAAACTTGGTAGAGTTAAGAGACCACTTTAAAAAAAAAACGTTAATAAGACCACACTTTAAAAAAAGTTGATTTATCAGGAAAATGTTCACGCAGAATTACTGGAAAACTTGAAAATCATATCAATAATGTAAGAAGGCCAGAAAAACATCTGATTTGTACTGTACATGAAATCTAAGATCTCACTTAGGTTTCTATGGTAACAATTTAGCCTTAAGGACGAAGTAACTATTGGAACAAAAGATTTAGGTTTGTTGACCTTGTAAAACACCTTCCTAACAAAGGTCACTAATTGAATTCTATTCACCGGATAATGAAAGGTTCTTCTTATTTACTCAATAATCTGGACTTGGACCTTTTGACTTTCAGCTGTTCATAAAACCAGTTTAGTAAGACTTGCGCAGAAAAGACTTCCTAAGGACACGTATATTTTTGGCGTCCTTCATTATAGTTGTTTACTCATAAATTTTTAGTTAAGAATTATTCCCTTATTTTTGGTATAAACTTTGGTTTACTTAGAATAGTATGTTTTGACTTAGAAACACAAGCGACCGTCATCGACGCTTTATTCAGTTAATCCTTTTCTAAAGGCTCTTTTTAAGATTAAGGTTCTTAGGTCAATAAGGCCAATATTCTGATTTATTTCTGCAACTCAGTACTTTCACTGGAAACCAGACTCAAACCAGTTTTCATAATTAATTCTACAATTATGCTAATTCCTTCTATAGTTTCAGATAGTTAGTCAGAAAAAAAGAGAGAGAGATATATAGATTGTTAGTCGTGAAACAGTCTTGTCACTACTAGTACTTGTGAGCGTCAATAAAGATCCCGTGGAAACTCTAACCATAGTCTCCCCGACTTCACGACAATAATTGCAGTTGTTTGCCCCCTGACCCGACCTGATAAAAATATCAAATTCTGAATAAATATGTACCAAAAATTTGTTCTGAAATTGATATATTAACGAGAATGTAGTTATGTTGTCCAGTAAGTGATTTCTGTCCGGGAGTAGATCTGTGGGCTCTTTGTCACACGTGAACAAAGATCAATTGTTTAACACATAGATTGCCATGTTTCCCTCACTCCTCAAAAACCTCTAATATTTAATTAAATTTAATTGGAAAGAGAACAACTCTGTACGTAGAAACTGCATATGCCTCGTGAGACTTCAATTTATTCATTGTAAGTGCACGTGAAATCACCAGCTCTACGCATTACTGATAAGCCGCTTCCAGTTTGTTGGCAAGTATAGAACCAGTGATTCAAATACAGGGATATGGTCCGTTCAAATTGGACTTTTCTATAAAAAAGATTCAGAATTTGCAGCCTTTTCTGAGTTCGATAATATCTGATGCATTGTGGTCTAGCTTGGGTACAAACAACACAATATAAGGCCAATCTTGTACAACCAAGAGCTCTTCATTTATTTCATATTGCACATGCTCGTCGTGCATGCGCAGTAAGAAATAAAGTCTCTGAGTACGAGATGGAACATAAGACATGATGAGCGAGATGTTCGTATCCAAGCTAGACCACAACGCAACACGTTTATCAATGTTTGACAAGTATACCAAACAATCTTGCCTGCCTCATCTATGTATTATTTTAAGAGAGCAAAATCAACATCAAGAGAAAAAATAAATGCAAAATATGGACAATGTTGCCAGCCAGCCAGCCAACCAGCCACCCCTCCCTTCCTAAATCCTGGATCCTCCATTTAAAAACATATTGTGGTGTAAGTAAATCTGTCTTCTAGTAGAAACTGCCGGGTTTGTATCTGGCCTATAACTCTATATATGCACACTCTTGAAACATGGCCGAAGCGACTATAATATCTATTTAGCACAACAGCTGCACAGCATTGGTTTGGGCATCGCTTGAAAAAGATGGCGCTGTTATAACAACGACAATATTCTGCACGCCCAAATCCTTGCCAATGGTCCTTTATGCTATCAAGTAAGTACCGCTGGTTTTCTTGACTACAGACCAATTTGAACAGGTTTGGCCTCGCTTAACTTCTACGATGCAGCGGCCATCTTGGATCGCAAGGCATTATGGGGCGTTCAGGGAGGCAAAAGCTGTTACAGTGATGACGTTGATTGATATTAACAGTCACCACAAGAGGATTAAAAAAAAGATGGATTATGACGACACATCGATCACCTTTACCCATACAAGAAAGACAAACACATGAAACTCTATATATTGTCCGTCATGTTTGTTTTGCCCCCTGGCAAGATGGCCGCCATATCGTCTAAGTAGTACATTGATTCAATATGTAAAACGACGTTAACCAGTATGATTGAGCCTGTGGTCATCAAAAACAGCGGTATACATGGTGTAGAAAAGGAGGCTATATTGCGTACGACTAGATTACGCTAACTTACATGTAAACTGTCATTGTTTTAGAGAGGTCATTTGGGCATCAAGTACTAGATAGTCGCAAAGCCGTTATCATTTAATTTTGTATGCATAAAGTATGTTTCTTTCCTCTTTCCTTTCTTTTCCCCCATTTCTTCACTTTCTTTCGTGTTCTAGTCTTCTTTTCATTTTCATTTTTCCCATTTCATATCCTTTGCGTCATTGCATTCGTTTTTCTTTAATAAAAAGAAACTTCTTTAAAAAGGACGCCAGCTTTTTTAACGGTTAATAATAATAATTTGGATGATACGTACAAAAGCAGTTGGAAAAATCACGTTAAACTGCAGGACACTCTATGATACAAAAACTGATGTGTTCGAATTAACAATTTGTGATTTGGAGTGATTTACGCTCTTGAATGAGCCCGAACAAATTCTTTGATTCTCGCTTCAAGATGCTCGTTGGCTCGTAAGGTAAAGTCCGTAATCGGTTCGTTCGTCATCGGGCTCGTCCGATTTTGTCGGAACCACGATTTTATGGCTCGGCGGTCGTACGTGTAGCCATCGGAAGCAGATACCGGACGTTTCATGATTTCGTTGGAGATCGGACAAATGAATTCAAAGGGAACTTCCGCGCCAAATGCCACACTTGCCGGACACCGATTGATGCCTTCCAATGGCGCAAGGCCATTGGGCCGAGCAGGTGGATGGTTGTTATTGGTAACAGGAACAACCGTCAGTGGAGGTTTTTCCGGTAAAGGACCTGTGTACAATATAATGAGGTATAGTTGTTACCTGTTTTTGTCTCGTTCAATGAGCATTTGTTTCGAACATTGTTTTGCAAGCAATGGTTGTCGATTGACCGATCGACCGATCGTTTGAATAACAAAAGTCAATTAGTATAGGAAATCGCACGAGTACAATTCGGAATTTATAGGTGCGAGTGATGTTCTGAAAGTTTCCAAAATTGGACGAGCCTTTATGCGAGTTCAATTTGAGAACTTTCAGAACATCACGAGTATTTATAAATTCCGAATTGTACGAGAAGATTATGCGTTTTTTGTTTATAATACACTCAACAAAATTGAGCAAGTTAGTTGGGACTCTACAGAGTACAATTTGGGATTTAATTGTACTCCTCTTGTCCTATCAGAATCGAGTAATTTTGTAGAGTGTATTTATAAGAAGGCTAACTGACCGGCTTGATCGTCGGGCAAAGGTGTTTTTGTGTCTTGAGCTGGAATGCCTATTGGTGGTAGAACACTTTTCACAAATGCTGTATCACCATCAACAGATGGGAGACCATTCCCTGGCAATACTCCTGTGCCATGTAATAAAAAAGGTCGATAACTAGGGATAAACTGCAGTTGATATTCCCTGCTAGTAGAGTCTCCCCTTGTTGATATCGCCAACGTCAGAGACTCTGCTAGCATGGAACAGTCTTCATTGAGACGTGTTTTAAGGTGAATTAAGAATCCGAGGAGCAAGATTCCTCATCACTGCTGCAAAGGATTGTGGGAAAGAATTATAGGTCGTGATCAAAATGCTCCGCCATTTTGCGCTCCCAAAATCCGACCGAGAATCCCAAGCCCCTGATAGCAATCTTTCTTTGTATATGATAACATTAGTATCTGATACATACCACTGAGAGGTGGAAATGCGGTCGCTTCTACAGCTTGTTGCCTGCAAAACACCAAGAAAAGTCCTTTTAATTCTTGGGAATAAAATACGGTTCGAAAAAATGAAAATTATGATTATTCCTTTAGGAGTGATCTTAGCAAATCTTAGCTAATCTGAGAAAAACAAAACAGTGGCAAAACAGTGAAAGTGCTCGCCTCTCACCTCTGTTACCCGGGGTTTATCCCCGAAGTAGTTGTCGTATGTGATTAAAGTTGCTTGTTGGTTCACTTGTGTGATGTCGTGAGTTAGTAAGGTACACAACTGCTTAATCCAGTAGTTGCATTTCCACATGTGATTTCCGCTATCAAAAATATCGCGGTCGGGCATACATGAGCGCGAGGCAGTTGCGTACAAAAAATGCCGCCAACAAACACCTTTTTCATGATCATCACATCTCGGGATCAAACTATGTGAAATGAAGCGATCCTTACCCGTCATTGGCTGCCGCGCGGAGGTTGGTGACAGAGCCTATCCCCGTGGTCGTAGAATTAGAATCTGCATCATTGTATTGGTTATACGGGGGAGGACGAGAGTACAGATTACTGTAGACCTGTTCAGAAGGAGCTGTGGGTGTTGGAACCGTGTAACCTGGCGTGGGATCGTTGGCTGCAGCCTCAGGTGTGTAAGGAGGAGGAGCTACAGCAGCCGCTAGAAAATATGTTTTATTACGTTAGTGAGAAATATTACACTATAGGTCATCAGTGTTATTATTCTTGGGGAGCACGTGACGTCCCATTTTGGATGACTTTGACAAAAGATTTGGTCTTGGTGCCTTCTGTCATGCCAACCAACATGGTGGCCACGTCTTTTCATTCTCATGGAAAGGGGTGCACGTCACCAATTAGTGGGTCAGGTGTTTATTTTCCGCCGTGTTAATCCGACGTGTACAATTTTAATCTGTTGATTTCATGACTACAGATATTCAAGGCATTCAATGGCAATCGCAGAGGGCTTATCAAAAAATATAATTATATTTAGCAAAAACTTTTACGATCAAAAATGTTTTCTTGAATAGATTTCGTTACGTAACGCAGGACGAAATAAAGTGTTGCGTGAAGCCAAGGGCTAATCACCTAGGGATGGAAGCGCTGCGTGACGCTGGGCTCTCTTGACACAAACTAGATTGGGAAGAAAAAGCTGCGTGACGATTGGCCCTAACTAGTATGGAAAAGACGTCGGACAAGCCGGACACTCTAACTAGTTTGGAAAGAGAGCGTTGCGTGACGGTCCTATATAAGCGGCTGCGTACCAAGTGGAGTGATATGTACTCTTCTAAAAATTGTCTTGAAAGCGAGGCTCACATGAAATACATACAAAAGAAATGTCACAAATTCCATCGAGAAAATGTGTGATTTTTGAAAAGTGCTTCCATGTTAGCCTTGTATCCACAACACTTTTGACAAGGGTCTATAGAGCTGTCAAGGTGTTTCGATACAGTTTCGTACAATTCATGACAAACAAAATATCAAGGATTTAAAGAAATTCTTATGTTAGATTTGGAAAAAATCGCACGAACATTTCATACTCTCAGTTTTGTTTATCGCTTTTGCGCACTCGGTTTAAAAAATTACTATTGAATAAAGTTATTCAAAAATATCCTAAAATGTTGCTGTTGCTCTTGTTTTTAAACTGTGTAAGTTTGGTCAACTAGTTCCTTGCTGGTCTTGAGAACGAATTTGTTTTCGAAGAGCGTTTTTAAGTAAAGATTTAGCAAATCTTCAAAGTTTTGCGTTTTCCACGATTTCTCATAAACGGCTCGAACGATTGTTTTTTAAAATTAGCTACGTCTTCTCAAGGATATATGATCTGTACCTGCAAAAGCTCATGTCGGTTGATTCATTCTAATATTTTTAAAATGGCCCTTGAAGCTGGGAAGTCACAAGGCAAGAACTCTACAGTCTCTTTTCGCGGTTCATAAGTTTATGCTAATATATTCCTGACAACTATCAGTGCATTCCTTCGTGATTGCTCTCGCTTGATGCCTTTTGTATTCTATATGGTGAAATTCCATTAGTTATATATAAAATCAAGTTACTCTCATAAAAAAACAAACAAACAAACAAACAAACAAACAGACAAGAATAAATAAGACAAGCAGACAGACAGACAAGAGAAAAAAGAGTAACTTGATTTTTATAAGTAATGGGTTTGCACCATATAAAATTCTTTTATATAATTTCTTTAAATCCTTAATATTTCGTTTCATATGAATTGGGGATTCTTAGGAGTTAACAGTTTTTCTACAGCACATCTGAATCGCGCGCACTTTTATTTTTTCCAATTTTCGATTTTTCTCGATTTTCTTGCGTTGAAGACTTTGATTTTAATAAAACATACATTAGTACAAACTTCAAACCAAGAGCAACAACTGGTACAAATTCTAAAATGATCCAGCAAACAGAACATTGTCAACGCGACGATTGAAAAAGTTCTGTTTGGTGATCACGAAACTGTATCGAAACATCTTAAGTGTGACGTAATTCGAACGAGAGACGACTTCCGGGTCCAATTTATAATTACTTTTCTTCATAAAAGGATTTTCTGTTCATGTATTTAATCGTTGAAGGTAGAGAATAAATCCTGGGAATAAGTTGTGGCAAGATTTTTTGTGTGACTGGACCCGGAAATACGTCACAACTTAAAAGATAAAGTTAATACAGTACATACATGCATAGAAAATAGTGTTGTCTTGTAGACCATGAGGAGCCATTGCACCGGCGTTTGCCATAACCATACCATCTGTATTATCATAGGCTTCGTTAATGAAGCAATGGCGAGCTGTTAAATCAAACAAATATAAATTAGACTCTTTAAGGTACTATCCAAATACTTTCCAAATTTGTATACGTGTTTGTAAAACGTCACTTCTAAAGCATTTCCAACGAGTATAATATCAGACCGCAAAAAAGCATAAATAAGAGGGAAACTTGTTTATATCGCGTACGCCGGTTGTGGGTATTTTTAGTAACCCTACTCCCGTACGCGTGCATCATCAACTAGTGAATGCGCGCTTTTTCCGTTTATAGTTTTGATCACAAAAAAGATCTTCAAAACCACAAACGGTAAAAGCGCGCATGCGCTAGTTGATGACACACTGGAGTAGGGTAAGGCGAAATTTAAACTTCATCCGGTTACTAAAAATACCCCAAACGTGAATTTACATGACGCGCGCTATATTAACAAGTTTTACCAAAAGAAAATGAACTAGTTTATTTTCTCTTGGTTTCCCTCTCATATCTATGCTTTCTTGCAGACAGCTTATACGAAACGGATTCGAGACTCAATATCCGAATATTATCCAAGAATCCGAAACTGACTATTAGAATACTTACGGACATATTAACACTCTAGTCGAAGCAGTGGCCACTATCTGTTCTATTCTTTCATCCAAAATAAAAAATGACAATTTTCATTTTTGACGACGTTTCGAAGTCGTCATGATTTCACTATGAATAACTTTTAATAATGATTACTGAATTTTTTTTAAAATTTGCATTTTATCTTTGATTTTTTTCGAGAGAAAATTATGTAGCTATTATAGTTGAAGGTGTATGTGAGTGGTGGGGTGGTTTACCTTGTGGGTTACGTCGCTTCTTTTTGTTTTTCAGAAGAATAAGAACAAGAATAATGATAATCAGAATCAAGACGATAAATCCGACAACGATTCCTGCAATGCTGCCACCACTCATTCCTTTGTCATTTGCACTTCGCTTGTCATCTGGGAGAAGAACAATGAAATAAGTACCGATGTTTTGAAGTAGAGGAATGTGAATGAATAAGTGAATGGATGGATGGATGGATGGATGGATGGAGGGAGGGAGGGAGGGAGGGAGGGAGGGAGGGGAGGGAGGAGATGGATGGATGGATGGATGGATGGATGGATGGATGGATGGATGGATGGATGGATGGATGGATGGATGGATGGATGGATGGATGGTTGGTTAGTTGGGCAGCAGGGTTGGAGGATGTAATGATGAACGGATGATTGGATGAATGAAAGATTGGATAAAAAGACGGACGGACTGATAGTCTAAGAGTAAAAAATGAAGTATCACATCAACAATACTCACAATTTCCTCCAGAGCCGTTACCATCTACAACAAGAAAGAAACAATGGTAAATTAAAGAAGTAAGAGGTTATTACCGAGAACGTAGGAAATAAGCCATATACGTCCCAAGGGCCGCAGTCCTGAGGGATGTATAGGCTTATTGCCGACGTTCGAGGTAATTAAGTATTTTAATTATCAATTGAGAAGGTTTTCTATCAAATAATTATATATTTGACTTGGTTATTAACCGGGTTATAAACTATATATTGACCTCGCATTTATAATGATCAATTCAGTGCAATTCATAAGTCCCCGGCGCTCTTCCCTGCTGAATATCAATTCCCTCCCCGAGCTTTAGGCCCCGTCCACACGTATCCGCAAATTTTTGTATCCGCGAATTTTTTTTGCGGATACGAAAATGTTCGCGTCCACACGCAGCGTATTCGAATCGTTTTCGAATCGTTTTCACTGTCCACACGTATCCGGAAATTTCATGATCCGCCCTGATGCACGCTAGTGCCTAGTCCATTTGACGGATAGTTTTTCTTCTTGAGCATGCTCAAAATCGTGTTTACGTCATCGTATTCGAAAATTTGTGGATACGACCGTCCACACGTATCCGTATTCGGAGCGTATTCGAAAATTTTCACTCTGGAGACCGTTTTCGAAAATTTCCGGATACGGATACAAAAATCTCCGGACACGTGTGGACGCAACCCGTATCCGCAAAAAAAATTTTCGGATACAAAAATTTCCGGATACGTGTGGACGGGGCCTTAAGTTTGTCTATTGTTTACGGAAAGGGTTATAACAAAAGCCTCGTGAATAACAAAGAAAACCGTCTCCATTGATAAATAACAACAGTTAAAAGAGATATGGATCTAGGGCCCCCTTGTCAGGCCAGTTCCCCTTGATATCATTTCTTCCCAGCAAATGATGGAAATAGCAGCTTTGTAAGAAGAGAACGATAAAGCATCAGTGAAAAGGAGTGGTGTAGTAGTAGCGCACTCATCTCTCACCTCGAGGGTCTCAGGTTTGATTCCTGGTCTCAGGACTCTTCGTTTTCCCCCCCTGACTGACATTAAAAATTCCCATTCGATCAGCGAGTTATCCGTGCCCTGACTTTGCTTAGTCCAGGGGTTGTTTCAGGCTTCTATCTGTAAATTAGCCGTGCCCTGACATTTATCAGCCCAAATTTTATTTCAGGGCGACTGAGTATATGTTATAGATAAATGGCTTAAGGCATGTGATCACCACAGTGTCAAAGCAAATAGCACATGTACCTCAAAAGGAGTTACTTCAATGTTTGGAACTTCTTTTGATTCATAATTGCATTAGAAAAAGCTTTTTCATAGTTTAAGAATCGATTCCACTGCGCATGCGATTTTATCCCGAATTGCTCACCTTCTTTTGTTTAATAAGAACAAAAGGTTTAGACAAAAGAAGGTGAGAAATTCGGGATAAAATCGCATGCGCAGTGGAATCGATTCTTAAACTATGAAAAGGCTTATTGAATTAGTAGTTTTGATGTTTTTGAAAAATCTTGATTATTCATTGTCATGATTATTGTTATTGTTATTAATAACTAAATCAACGCATTGTTAATATGAAAGAAAAGGTTCTGTGATTGGCCGGAGAGCGTGCTACATAACACATTGAGTTGAGAATTTTTACATTAATGATTAATGATAACGCATTCTTCAAATTGATTATAATCTTCGTCAGATGCCTTGTGATTGGCTTAAAAGAATGCGGAAAGGCAGAAATCGTTAGTGGCAATGGTACTTCAGTTAAAAGAGACAAGCGTTACTTGCTGTCTTGAGATTAGCGAATATGTGATCGTGATTGGCTGAAAGTGTGCATGATGACAACAACTCGTTTCGTCCGTTAATGATTAATGACGTCATAAGCTATGCTATGCCTGATTGGCTGAAAGTGTGCATGATGACAACAAGAACTTATTTGCTCTGTTTACGATTAATGACGTCATCAGCTCTGCTTAGAAAAAATGGTTGCCTGTGATTGGCTGAAGTGAGCGTGATACGTCACACACAGATAAAGATATCCACGAATACCTGACGGTGGTTCTTTAGTCGTAGCGTATGACGTAACAGCTGATGTGGTCCTTGGAACAAAACTCGCTGTATAAAACAAATAATTTGGCCTTAAAAACCTCATTAACGTTACAAGAAATATATATGGTGCTTGTATATTCTTAAAGTGCAAATGAACCCTTTGACAATACATTCAGTACTGGTTCTGCATAAAGTAAATAGTTGATTGGTAAAATATTTCTTGATTTGAGTGATGCGTCTCTAAGTTATGAAGGTTTACCATTCAACTATTTACTTCGTGTAGAATCAGTACTGAAAGTATTGTCGAAGGGCTCATGTGCACTTTAAAGAGAACCTATAGTGACGTCATCAGCTCTGCTTAGAAATAATGGTTGCCTGTGATTGGCTGAAGTGAGCGTGATACGTCACACACAGATAAAGATATCCACGAATACCTGACGGTGGTTCTTTAGTCGTAGCGTATGACGTAACAGCTGATGTGGTCCTTGGAACAAAACTCGCTGCATAAAACAAATAATTTGGCCTTAAAAACCTCATTAACGTTACAAGAAATAAATATGGTGCTTGTATATTCTTGAAAAGAGAACCGAGGCACAAAGATTATAAATCACGGTACAATTACATCTAGTCTAACAACGAAAGCTGCGTACGACTATCCTTGGAAGATGAGAAAAGACTGGTGACGAGGCCAGCCATTCATACTTTGAATTCATCGCAAATACTAGTCGAGCTCATGCATGATTGAATCCCATTTCAATCGACAAGAGAGACCAACATTGCACTCAGTCCTTGGTAGGAAATGCTAACCTAAATAATTGACCCATAATGCCTTTCGGGGGAATACTGTGAATTCAGCTTGTTGGAAATCGGGTCAATAGAACCGTGTTGCATGGAAATCGAAGGTATTACTACCCTGCAGAATGTACACAGTACGATATACCATAACAACGAAATGTCCTTCTTATAGACCTGTTTACACTAGCGATTTTTGCTGCGATTTTTGCTGCGATTTTTTTGCGATTTTGTCCATAATATATAATGGTGAAGAATTTACTTGTAAAGTTCTTTTCAGGATACTTTTGAAGGATAAGACAAAAGGTTTCATATTTCCGAAAAATGCCACAAAAATCGCCAGTGTAAACAGGGCTTATGTCTTCCAGTAATTCACGTCTTAACACATAATTACTCTACGGTACGTTATTTTACGGCACGACACGGTGATACGGCACGTATAGAGGCTTTGCACTATCATGTGATGGCAGCCTTGACAGGAGGCATAACAATAGAGTCTTTTTACCCTGGGAAACTGAATTATTTCTTGTGTAAATCAGATTCAATTGTTCCTGCCTCCTGTCATGGCTGCCATCACGTGATGTTGCAGGTTCATCGCATCGTTTCCCATTTGACGAGAGAGAAAAAGTCGTTTTTTTAAGGAAGAAAATTAATTAGTCGAATGGCAAGGGCTGATAATCTAGGTGGTAAGTCGAATTTTTCTATGGAATTTTTTGCACAACTGGCCTCGTTTTAGAGCTTACTAAAACCAGTCTCCATCCCCTCTTACCAATACATAAATACGTAAGTGAATATAAATATCCAAATAAGAAAAAAATGTTATAGAGTTATTTAAAAAAAAACTACGTGCAATTTTTAACATTCCTTTTTAAGTGTTAATTTAATAAAAAAGTAAACTTTGGAGGTTACTTCATTAGTCAAATTTGTTGAACTGAGATGCTGGTCAGGTAAATGAATATCAAATAGTTAGATTTTGATTAATTTATCTCTTATAGCTTGGCTAGAAGGTGGAATATAGACCCCTTGCATGTGACGTCAAAGCAGCTCAATTTGGAGGACAAAACAAAAGAAATCCAATCTCCTGAGAATTGGAAACCTATTGTTATCCACCAAATTAAGCTGTATTCCGACGTGCTGCAAGGGGTCTATTCCAGGCCCTTGACAGCTTGTGCTCACGGAACGCTGGGATATTCAACTGTATCCCATAGTGAATTCGGCTAGTCACGACTTCACAGCTGCAGGGAGCTTTATTAAAAATATCAGCATTAATGTGCTTAATTATTAATTCAATATCAAGACTGTATTAAATTTGTCAGAATAAAATCGTTTTTTGCAGTGATGATGCAAAAGCATAAGTTATGTTGAGAATGTTAATGATTAATGACGTCATACGCTATGATTCTCGTAAATATTCACGTCTCATAGTCAACTTTCTACCTGACAGCACATCAAGTATTAGTATGATTTTAAAAGTGCCTGCCTGTGCGGACGGCTTTTGTGCTAGGTAGAAATACCTGTTGATTGACTTTTGTCATCTGTTGACGAACTCATCCTCTGTGTTGTTGTTGCTGGTGTTGTTGTTGTTGGTAGTGTTGTAGTTGTTGGAAGTGGTGATGTCGAAATTACGTGATTAAGAACAACTAAATCAATAGTAATGATGATATAGTAAATGAAAAGAACGAAAATCAAAACATAAAAAATCTCGATGCATTCAAGAATTTGTCACTCTTCTATTTCTTTCTTATTTTAAAAATCTAAAAAGAAAAACATTTACCGAAATATGAATTTTCTTATTACGGCTGAATTTAAAACGATTTTAATGGCCTTTTTTATTTTTTTAAAATGACATGCATAGTATAAGATTATATTAAAAAAACACAAAAATAACAAAAAATAAACGAAAAACAACAACAACAACAACAACAACAAAAAAACAAACAACAAAAAACAACAACAACAAAAAACAAAACAAAACAAAAAAAACAAAAAACAAAAAAACAAAAAACAAATAAACGAAAAACAAATAAACGAAAAACTTAGATGGTCTTTGACTTCTTTTAGAAACATGAATCCATATATCGACTTGTTTTAAATTTTAATTTTACATCACTTCGATGATTTATAAAGCAGTTTATTCAATAAACAAAATGTTTAGGTGTGTTTTATTTTCCTAAGCACCTGTTGACGATGATATCAGTTTGATGGTAGATATCGGTGTTGTTGTAGATAACAGTATAGTAGCCGAGTATATGGATGTAGTGATCACAGGTGTAGATAATACTTTAGGTATTGATGTTTGTATATTTAGTACGTTGGAAGATGTAGGTACGATGGAGGTTAAAGCTGAACTCGACGTTATTGTTTCATTGTAAAACACTGCTCAAAGAAAAAGCATGAACCGGACATTTTTTAAGGATTAGTAAGTTTAATTAGATAAGTTAATGCATTGGTTTGGTGAATGAGGACGATCGTGTTTGCATGCGAGTCACTATAGTAACCAATTTCTGACTGCATTTTTTGAAAGGCTCGTCCACACAGTGCGATTTTCAGCTAGATTTTTCACCAGAATCTATCAAGAAGCAAATTGAGTGTGTAGTTTAGTGCCCGATTCAAATGCTTCATTTTGTGAAATTCGGGTCGATATATGGAAATATGGAAATCTGTGACAGTGCGACACATTTTGTGAATCGGGTTGAATCCATTTGTCGAATCGGGATCTAAACTACACGCTCGATTTGCTTATCGATTGTGTCGGGCCGACAGTCCCGCTTTAGTCGCCCCTATGGACTAATTGCGATGGAGGGAGGATGGGGTACTGCTAAGCCGCATTCGTCGAAGTAGGGGTGGAGAGACGACGTATAGCTGAGAAATCAGGCAATAAGGAATTCTTAGAGTGCAACCACGTGACCGAAAAATCCATTGAGATATAAATAACAATGAAACAGCCGTTATCTTGGTTGATCTAAGAGAAGCTTAAAGTGTATATCAAGGAAATGTTTTTATCAAAATCGCTTACATGTGAACAGTGTAGTACAATGGTTGCAGTATTTTTGTATGTGGTCTTCTCTTTTCAGATATATAAACATTTGAAATATCAATATGCAAATGAGATGACGTAAATTCAAGAATGGATTACATTTTGAAGTGTGATTTACGACAAGTGTTCTGAAGTGAAATAACCTAAAAGTGTACAAAGCCATATATTTCAGTCATAAGGATGATTGGCAAATACCAAAAACAGCAGTACTTTCCACAAAAGCATTTTTGTATAATAAATTAGTCTTGAATTTACGTCATCTCATTTACATATTGATATTTCAAATGTTTATATCTGCGAAAAGAAAATTTGACGCACAAAAATATTGCAACCATACTACTACACTATTCACATATAAGTGACTTTGAAAATATAAAAAGTTTCCTCGATATACACTTTAATGAAGAATGTTTGCATAGTCAACCAACTCATGGCGGCTATGCCGTTACATGCACCCCAAGAATTCTGGTGGGAGCTTTGTTGCAAGTACACTGTACGCCACGAGCTCATAATTATGTTCAGACATTTTTTACGAGCACAAAGCAACATGAAAAAAAGGCAAAAAGAAGACAGGCGTTGCCCTAAAACAGCTGCTTATTTATACAGTTGTTTATAGTTGAAAATGAGGAGAATATAAAAAGTATAAAATAAACACATGAAAATACGACCGTCTCATTTCAGAAGATTTCACCCTTCGTGATGCGATGGTATATTGGACATTTTAAGCATTTTTTTGTTACCGTTACGCATATTACAATAAGACGACCTTTAGAATACGTGACCAACATCAGTACTACTTTATAGTGTTAGTAAACATTATTATTTCAATGTTTTTAAAGCGTTGGATTTAGAGTTTTTTAGGCTACTGCGCATGTGCGAGTAGCCGCTATTACTATCGTGTAGATTTTTCGATTGGCTACTGTTTTCATTGCTACGCGTTGATAGAGACAACAATCACAACATGGAGATCGGGCAATAGACCCCTTGGCTTAATTTGCAGGACATAACAATAGGTTACCAATTGAAAATAAATATTTAAAAAATCACTTTATTTAAGTGTCTAGTCGTTCTAGCGCTTTTCGCACTAATTGGGGACACTTTTCGCTCACACGCACTACCACTACATTTAATATTCTATGCACACAACGCTCAACTCACATGTTGATTTTTACGGAGGGAGGAAACCGGAGAACCCGGAGAAAACCCTCGTAGCATAGGAGAGAACAACACATCAAACAAACTCAATTCACATGTGACGACCGCAGGGCTCGAACCAGCGACCCGACCCGGTGGACTCAACAGCGGTGAAAGACGACGCGTTAGCCACGAACGCCACCCATGCTACCCATATTCCCATGTATTACCATGTTAGCCTCGCATTCAAGATATTTCTTGAAGAAAGAAATCACGCTTTTTCTCGACGAAATTAGAGGCATTTCTTTTGTATTTCCATGTAAGCCGCGCATTCCAGATATTTCTAAGAAGGGTGCATTAGACGCCTAATGTTATTAAACAAACTAATATAAAAAAAGTGCAGATATGATGATAATGATTTGTATGACGCCCTTTCTAATATATAATATATTTATAAGTCTTACCTCGTTCGTATTTCATCATGAACCCTTTAGCTTGGCCAGAAGAATCAGTAGAGAAGTAGACTCGAAGGAAGCGATCCGTTGATTGAAAACTCCACGGCAGAGATCGTCCAGTGGATCTTTCTGTATGATGCCCATCATCAATAACTAAGTTATCATTCGATGAGGCATGTAAGTCCATGTCTGTGACCTTCATTATGATCTTGTAGCCCTGCTGAACAAACACTGACCACTGACACTGGAGGTTATTACCATACAACTGTGTGGGATACCCGGGACTGCGAATGAAGCCTGTGTCGTGGTAGTAGTCATAGTAACCAAATGTTGTATTGACAGCGTCCAGGACACCATTACAACCTAGAGAGTGAAAACACAAAACTATAAACATGTGTTTCTTATTGCTATGAACATGTCACAGTACATATATAGAGGAAATTACATGGGCGCGCGGAGATACGAATTTTATCCTCGAGTGTTGAAAAGATCTCTCACGAGTGAGCGCAGCGAAAGAGTGAGAAATTTTCAACACGAGAAGATAAAATTCCTATCTCCAAGCGGCCATGTAATATTCTGTTTATTATATAATTATCAATGAAGTATGTTTTGGCTTTTTTAGGCAATTCTTCCCGTATATTTTTGAATAGCCATCGCAATGGTGTTATTTTCACACAATATCAATTTTTTGAAATAGAGAAAAATAGATATTTCATTGGTAATTATATAATAAGATATCTTTTTAGTGAAGCCAAGAAGGTATTTATATTTATAATATATACCTTTACTTTCTATATAGTTATAAGTACATAATTCAGCCAGGGACCGTAAATCGATCTCAATACGACCATCATTATCATCACCATCACCATCATTATTCATCAATACTATCATTATCATTTTCCCTGCTAGCAGAGCCTATTTTCCTTTTGTTTTGGTGGAGCGAGAAAAATAGACTCTGCCGATGTAGGACGTTATACTTGTCGCGCCTGCGTGGCGTAACTTAGCAACGCTGTCATGATTTTGACAGCCGCTATCGTCAAACAATGTTTGGCGCCACGGTGTGTAACATTTGCTCATGCGCACTACATGTACCCGGTTCAGTTTGTTCGTCCACGATCGTGGACGGCGGTGTATCAAAGGAAACGCTCTACATTGACAGAGTCTCCCTCCTCCACGCCTGAATTAAGAGAGAGTAAGAGGAGAGACTCTGCTAGCAGGGAAATTATCACTGTTTTCATCATTATATTTCTCTTTCCAGCTAAAGATCAAAGGAGTACTGGTAACGAATTCTAGGCACAAATGATTCCACACAGAATAGAACTCTTTATCTTCAGCGCAATGTTTTCCCATTTCAGACCACGTGTCATTCCCTAGAGTATCATTTCTTTGTTTAACGGTTGTACATGGGAAGACACATAAATATAGATACAACTCAAACAAATAATATTATTTTCAAAGAGATTGACACGTGGTCTGGAATGGGAAAATATTATACCCAAGGTATAATATCTCGGTATCTCGCGTCTCCTACAAATGCTTGTTAGGTGACTACCAGTCTACGTTATTGATATCAATCATCTCGTACCTCCTATTACATTCTGTATTATGGGAAGAGAGCTTGGAGAAAGTGTTGGTGTGGTAAGGGTGGTAGCTGGTGTCGTTGACATGCTTAAACCTAACAAATTAAGAAAGAAAAAAGATGTTAAAATACACTGATATAACAAAAAGCATCAAAAATCAGCCTCATTTATAAATTAATATCACCCAAACTGTAATTCATACCTACTCGAAAAAGCATTTTCCAACTGAACACAAAATCTGTAGCCTGCGTCGCATTCGAACTTTTTATTAATCTCGTACCCAGAGCTCTTATTTCTTACTTCTTATTTCTCTTCTTCTTATTTCTTATTTCTTACTAAAAAATCTACAAATCTACAAAGCTTTTCGCTGTTGTATCACAGCGTGGGACAATCACAACAGAGCTAGGCTCCAAACTAAGTGAAAGCCCAGAGATCGAATTAGAATTATGAAGTTGATTTTTGAGAAGGGAGGAAAACCGGAGAACCCGGAGAAAAACCCTCGAAGCACAGGAGAGAACCAACAAACAACTCTACTCACATACGACATCGACATACGACATCAAACCAGAATTTCATGGACTTCCGGTATAAGAGTGCATGGGTTCAAAGACTTAAAAATTAAAAAAAATGCTTTTTCTCTGTTAAGTCAGGATGCGACGTAGGATAAAAATCTGTTACTCAGCGCGTTTTTCAATAAAGTCCGCTGAGCTTCTTGATTGCAGACTCGAACAATGAAATAGAAGAAAAGAGACCGAAAGTGGCGTCAAAGAAAGAGAAAGCAAATACTCATACCTGACGAAACATAGCGTAACTTAAAACCTTTAGCATTAATACTGATATCAGCATAGAACTTGATCCACATGGTGTTAGAAGACGCCGTCAGAATCGAGCTCTTGTTCCCGCTAAAACCAAACCTTGGTGTCAACGGCTGGTTGTATATTCGTTTCCCATCACGTACTTCCAAGTAATCAAAATCTTTCTCTGAAAATATATTAATATTAATAATTTATGTAATAATGATAATAATAATAATAATAATAATAATGATAACAAATATTTATGACGAAAGACGTTATTGGTTTGCTGAGTGGCTGAGTTCCAAATTTCTGCTGTGTACCTTGATTGCAGACTAATATACTCAGGGTAAGCCTTGTATCAGTGTCTAAATATTCACAAATACCAACGGTAAAGTAAGAAAACACAGCTTCAGCAACACGTGAATGCTTTGCACAAAATTGAGGTTAACCCTGAGTAACAGAGAAACTGGGGTACTCAATCCAATGTTTTTAAAGAGGCTAACTAGTGTTCCCTGTAGATGGGTTGAATTTAGCCTCGTTCCCAGGCTACTCCGTCATCTTTCCCAAATCCAAAATGGCGGGCGCTCCAGAAGAGAGTAGCCTGTGGAAGAGGTTAAGTTGACAGACAACGTTTTGAATGAAATCTCGAATGAACAGAACCCTAAAGACAAATTATTTGCACCTCCGGTTGACGTCTTCGTCGTCGTGCAAATCTTTATGTCCCTATTGTTGCTAGGGAAAGCACTACAAGCACCAGTGAATAAAGGCGATTAAAAGGAGCAACTTTTTCTGCAACTTGTCTCGCAACAGCGTTGCGACACAAGTTGCAAGATTGTTTACACTTTACAACTGAGACTCAAATAAATAAATGAATTATACTTTTTGCAACTTATCTTGCAACTTTTTTTTTTTAAATTGCGCTGTAGGTTCCACGCCGCAATGCTCCATACAATTGCGAGACAAGTTGCAGAGAAAATTGGCCCTTGCAATTGCGCTTTAAGTCGACACGTAATTTACTTACCCGTTTGGAAGTCTATGAATTCTATTCGAGCCTTGGATCCTGGCATGAGATTTAGTACCCATACACAGTGAATTTTGTTTGGGTAATTGGATGGGTAAAGGGGGGACCATATGTAACCACTTTGGTGATCACCACTGAAGTAGTTGGGACTTGCTAAAGAACTCAGGAAACCGTAATTGCGTATGTAGCTTACTGACGAGCAGCCTGAAACAGGATAAAAGTTAAATTGTTTAAATTATTTGTGTGGAAAATAGTCTTATCAAAGAAGTTGTTGGAGGCAAGCGACCAATTAGGGTGGACGATAGCTCTAAATATTTTACATTATATTGTCATTTTGAGATATTCAATGCAGTTGGCAGAAGATAAGTCTTTTTCCTGCGAAAGATACGGAAGAAATCTTAAGTCCTCTAAGATATTGCTGTTTGCATTATTTGTCTATCCATGAGATACATGTCTGTAGCAGCAATTTGAAGCCCTTTCGTGATTTATAGATAAGACGAAAACTCCTAGTTTTTAGCTCGTAAAACCTTACTTTGTCTAACAGGTAGATATCCTGGTGCTGAGCTTGGTAGAATGGCTGGATCTGTGGTTAAAGTAAAATCAGAACAACTATTATTATCATGAAACAGCACAGAGATGATAATATACTCCATCACTCCTTGAAGGTGAAATCCTATTCCATACATGTACGACTTTGTGAATTTGTCCCTGCTACATGTGCGCGATATAAAAACCCGCTAAATGTTTAAACCTGAATGTGTAGAATAGGATTCTGCTGCTGCAACACGTCCCTGGGACATGTTCCTGCTTCAGGAACCCTAGTGTGCGAGCAACTTAAACCTCAGACACATGAGGTGCGTCTTTTGCAAGCAACAATGAAACAGCACTTCGTCTGAGTTCATCTCTGTAACGTTGCGCGCATCATGTTTCAAGCTGCAACGTTAAGAGCAATAGCAAAGATAACTGCATAAACATACATTAGTTATGTGACGTACGTACTTATTGTGACCCATTGTGACCAACACTTGGGGTGCTTATCATTTAAATTAATCCATCCGTTTGGAAGTTCGTTTGCTAGACTTCCGACAAGAAATGGTACGCGCGTCTATACCAGAAGAACCGAAAAGAGCGGGAAAAGTAGATTACCTCAATAGGAAGTGCTAGTTTTTCGGGTTTTTTAAATGTGAATGACACATAGTATTTGCTTTTCCAACCCGAATTTCCTGTTTTTCCGGGTAAATGGTAAGCACCCCTCAATATCCCTTTATCGTCACCCTCACTTCCTGCCTAAACCTCCCTCCCTCTCGTGGCTTGAAGATGATTTATAAGTAGCCATGCTTCTATACGTACTTGTGGTGTAAACAGATAATCGCCATGGGCCTCCACATGTCTTGCTTGGATCACCCGCACACGGCGAAGAGCATTCACTAGCAGACGCGTTACCATACTTGTCATACTGTAAACAAAACAATGGTCAATAAACAACGTATTGCAACCAGGAGTGTTGTGAATGAAATCATACTATACCAAACTATAGTTTCTTTCCTTCGTAATAATCAACATGTGAGTGGAGAGTTGTATGCGTAGAATATTAAATGTAGTGGTAGGTCCCAACATCAACATGTGAGTGGAGAGTTGTACGCATAGAATATTGAATGTAGTGGTAGATCTCTACATCAGCATGCGAGTGGAGAGTTGTACATATAGAATATTGAATGAAGTGTAGTGTGCGTGACAGTGGGCAAAGCTGGAAACCAGTATTTGTACGTATAGGAAATCGCACGATTTTCTTGTACAATTTGGAATTTATAGGTACGAGTGATGCAAGTTTTTAAGACTGAACGAGCCTTTTAGGCGAGTCCAATTTGAGAACTTTCAAAACACCACGAGTAATAATTACAGGAGTACAATTTAGGATTTAAATGTACTCCTCTTGTCAAATCAGAATCGGGTAATTTTGTTAAGTGTATCATAAAGACTGAAAGTAAATGATGGCTAAAAATTGAAAGAATTTTGAACTTTGGTCACAACAAACGAATTTTTTTCTGAATTCCCAATACAAATAAATATCCACAAATTTATGAATGATGTCTTAAATGTTACCCTATCAGTACCGACATGCTTTGCGAATTTTTATCATGTATTAAATTCCCTTCCTCTTTTCAAGAACAAACAAACCACCAGCAAAAAAAAACACATGGACTTACGTGGTTGCCACAGTAACACTCTGTAGACCACTCGAGGCCAAGATATGAGTAGCCTTTAGACTGGCAATATTGAAGGCATCTGACAGGGGTTAGATCTGGGGGTAAAATACAACCACATTGATTGATTAAATACGAGATGAGAATTGAAGGGAGCGGGAAAATAATTCAGTCAAAGGAAGGAGGCAAAGAAAGACTAAGGAAGAAACAAAGAGAAAAAAGGAGAAAAGTAAAAAGAAAGTCGCAAAAAACCCTATAAATCTAGGAAAAAAAGACAAAATAAAGGAAGGAAAGAAGTGCAGGAGACGAATAAGATCAAAGCTTACCCTTCATGGTACTTTTGTGACTCATCACCCGAGGATCGTTATCTTTATAACATCCAATGTAAGAATTATCTGAAAGCAAAATACTGAGTCAGTAAATAAGGTGAAAGAGGAACTTTTACAGTGATACCTCTATTAGGTGGACAACCTTTATTAGACTAGCAGGTAGTTGCACAGCAATTGTCGTCACACATGTATTGTAAAACGAACCTCTCTTTTCGGTAGACACCAGTCAAAATCCGACCAAGGGACTGGGCCCAAATTTTAAAATCCTGTTCAGTAAATGTTTTAGACAAAGTAACTCCATCACAAGAAAGAACAACATACAATAAGTGTGTTGGCCAAGTTTAGGATGTTTCGCCTTGTAGAAACAATGTTATTAGCATTGAAACACTGCCAAAGTTACAAAGACATGTATGGTGTCTAGCCAAAACGTCCAGCCACGCATACGTTCTCCCTGTAATTTTTAAATTGTCATAGTTTTGTTACAACTTGCCCAAACTAGATCAAATTTTCAATTCATAATTATATTACTATTTAATTCATACTTGTGTTATTTCTAGTGAAGAGATTTATTTTTAAATACATTTAATTTGAGAAACTTGAACTTCATTGACAATTCTTTTGTTAAGTTCCTCCAACATGGCTGCCGTGAAATCCATCAATAGGACACTATTATTAGCAAGACACAATTACCTCCACATATCAGCCCCACGTCTTCATCATGCGAACAAGGGCTGGTCGCCCATCTACCATGCCTACACTGAGTCAGCGATGTCTCGTTACCATAACATTGAAGATTATGGAGCCACACCTGTCCAGTACCTGGCCCAAAACTTTGGTACACTTTGACCACACTTGTGAATCCAAGCTCATTACAAACGACCTATAAACCATAAAAGGAGGATTTTAACAAGAGCGTCTCATTTTTATTACGAGGAGTAAATACATACTAGGTATCCTATCCTTTTTCTTAGTTATGTCCAAATTTTTTTATTAAAAAAATATATTTCAAAAAAATTATTTAGCCTCACATCCTCCTCCTACGAAACATTTTTACGAAACGAGTTTTTTACTTTGTGGAAAAACCAAAAATACCAAAGAATTTCTAATATTCTTTAATACTATCGGTACCCCCCACTGAAAACACATAGGCGTTACTCATAAACTGCGTAGCGATTGTGCAACCGGTCTAAGGTCGATTCCTGGACTCGGCATTACATGTAGAGCTTGTTAGGTCTCGTCTCCATTGATTTGAGGTTTCTCCGGGTTCTCTGGCTTTCCTCCCACTGCATGCTAAATTCCATTTCGATCTGTGAGTTACCCGCCTCCCCTGACTTAAAACAACCATGAGGTTGTTTCAGGGTTTAATCTGGGAGTTAACACTACTCTGACTTTGATCAGGCCAAAGGTTGTTTCAGGGTATCAATAAGTTGGGAAGAAGACTAAAGGGAACCTAGAACCCTCTAGGGGGTGCAGCCCTGTTACCATTCCAGCATGTTTACCTTTGCATCTTCCTTGGACCAATAATCCTCGCATACCGTGCCCCATTCACCACGATGGAAGATTTCCAAACGACCCTCTTTTTGCGATCTTCCACCAGTAAGTCGGATATCACCTTCTGAAGCACCGCTCCCTAAAGATTTTACCATCAAATTCAATTTAAAATTAAAAACATTAACTTATATAATTATTGCTAAAAAAGATGGGGGGAGGTTGGGAGGGGGGGGGGGGGGGGGGGGAGGAGGAGGGGAGGGATTTCAGGTCGCTTTTTGTCAGAAATTTGGTATTCGAAAACTGCGATGTAAAGGTCGTGGACAAATAACACTGACATGTTGATATAATTTCGATAACAAAGTTCAGTCCGTGAATTGCAAATCATGAGGCGTTTTGATTGGTTAAACTACTACTGAGTGGTCTATTTTTCATACTAATAGTCCTTGGAAGATGCCTTTTAAAATAGTAACAACAATATTTATATTTAAGACCATTAAATTATATATATATGTTATAGTTTTCGTAGCCTTTTAACTGTTAAATAGAGTTCTTAATAGTTGAATTTTGTCCATATGCTCGCAAAAGTACTCACGTTTACAGACTACCCCGGCGTATCCATGGGAGCAACTACTGACTACACTCCAGTCACTGTGTTGACACTTGTCCAGCGAGTTCTCATTGCCTTCGCACTTCACCTTACTCAGCCATATATGGCCTGTACTCTCCGAAGGCTCGGACATAACTTTTTCCACTCCTAGGAAGCCAGCTTGACGACAGACCACGTGTGCGTCGTGAAGATCCCATTCGTCAAAACAGATGGAGCCCCACTTGTTGTGGTAATGGACTTCTACTCTTCCACCATGTGTGTCATTGGTATGTCCGGTAAGACGAATTGGGGCAGTGGTACCCCCCGCTACAAATCCAAATACAAGTTAAAATCACTTAGCATACAGTAATGGCGTAAAGAGGCTTTGCACTATCATGTGATGGCATCCATGACAGGAGGCACGACAATATCCTTTTTAACACGGGGAACTAAATTCACACTATAAGTACACCTATTTCAAAAAGTGGTCAAAGATCTGAAATGGAAGATGATCGAACTGAGACTGACTAAACGCTTTTATTTTTTATGGCTAAATACGAAAAATCACATTCCTAACTAAAATGTTATGTTCATATTCGAATGCCAAAATGAGGGGGGAGGTTGTTCGGCTTTGAATGTATCACAATTTGCAGCGTGCTACTCAGTTTCATATTTTAGATTTCCGACCGACGACGTTTTTTGATATAGGTGTATACTGCCTCCTGTTAGAATTACAATTTAAATAATCACTAATTTTTTAATGGCTATACGATGTTATACGTACATATATCACAGACTGCAGTAGCATCTTTAGAGTGATCACAGTTATGATTCGACCATCCATTATGACCGCACATATTCAGGTTACTCTCATTTCCAATACATTTAATATCATCCAACCAGATCTGTCCTTTACCGGATCCAAATGAAGGGAACACATTCATAGCCCCTGCATAACCGAGTTGCCTACACACTACTTGAGCGTCATTCTTGTCCCATCCGTCGTTGCAGACAGTTCCCCAGTATCCCACACGGAACACCTCTACACGTCCTTGATATGAAGACTTGCTGCCAACCAAACGTACGTCGTAGTTTTTGTCGACGTGAGAAGCTAGGCATGATAGAAAGAAAATTTTATCACTTATAAACGTGATTTGCCCAGCACAGAGCCGTGTGAGTTAGGGTGAGCTACGGTGTACGTGGCGGGTGAGGTCGTTGATTTTACTTGACCCGTAACACAGGAAAAAAACCCGAATTCCTAAATTGGGAATTTGTTGGGAATTTCCTTGAATTCCCAACGAATTCCCATCCAATTCCCAGAGAGAACAAAATTGGGAACATGGCACTGATTCCCAATGTAAGTTTGTTGGGAATTTTGTTTTTCTATTGGGTATTAGAAGGAAATTCCCAACAATAAATTCCAACGTTGGTGTTCGAATTGGGAATTCAAGGAAATTCCCAGCAATTCCCAATTTTTTCCTCTGTGAGATAACACAGAGTAATTGAGTTGATATTGCAGTGCATCGTGGGACTGTTTTCGGCGACGAAATTACCAGCTGATCTGAAAAAGCGGTGTAGAAATGACGTCACTGCAAAACTGAGGTGCCAGGAATATTGCAAAAATTGACCAGCGAAAAATAAAAACGTGTGCCTTTGCACTAATGAAAATATGAAACTTATTTATTATTGCCTCACTGTTATCAAAAGTTTGATGGCACATTTTTTTATTTGGTGGCCTGGAAATCATAATTTTAAGAGGAAAAGTGACATCTCAGTTTTGCAAACTTTCTAGATCCTGATTGGCTAACATTTTTGGTCAGATCAGCTGGAAACGCCATTCAGTATTTTCCCTCCACCTGAGAATGCTAATAGGACAGGTTACTTACGAATAGGAGGATAGCACTGAGGAGTGAAGGAGATGTCATCGATGGCGATATCGCTCAAGTATGACTGACCACGTGTTGCCTCGATCACCACCTGACAAAAACATGATTCAAAAATTAAAATTTACGAAGGGACAGGAAGACCATCTCTAACCGTACACCAGACAAGGTTCCAAGGGTGGGACTCTCAACAGAGGTTTGCTTAATTCATAAAATATTGGTTAATAGTTAACCTTCAACACTGTGCCAGTAAACAGTCATCATCAGCCGAAATATCTGGTGTACGTTTGATAAAGATTCTTAACAAATAGAAATTACCAATTGGGCTCGTATTTTATTGTCCGCGTCCTCTTAATAGAGATGTCTCTGAATAAAGGTTCGTTTTACAGTAAATATGGGGAGAAAATATAGGGGCTCGAGCTAGTCCGCTTAGTAAAGGAGTCCGCTTAATAAAGGGTGTCCGCTTAATAAAGGGTGTCCGCTGAATAAAGGGTGTCCGCTTAATAAAGGGTTTCCGCTTAATAAGGGGTGTCCGCTTAATAAAGGGTGTCCGCTTAAGTAACGCTTTCCACTAATTATCAGAGGCACCACTGTAAGACGAAGGCAAAAACTAAAAGCAAAACGAACACTGCAGAAATGCCGATTAAGTAAACGATTCTATTACACATTACCTCAGCTATCGACCAATTGGTTGCTATGGGAACGTCAGCAAGGATCCACTTGTTATCTTGACTACCAAACTTCTGCCAAATTGTTACGGTTTCGCGAGTGATAGGGTTTCGCAGCATTACTTTTAGAGTCCCGACGACATTATACCTAATGGACCACATATGATAAAAGAAGCGAATCTGAAACGAGAAGGGCAAAGTCCATCGTTAGATATAGAACAGACAATTTTCGAATTCGTACTATGCTCCTATGTTCCTCGATTATAGACTCATTTACTCACCTTTTTACCTATTTACCTTCACTGGAACATATGAATATTCTACACACTACTGGTACAACATTGCTGTGTACGTTCCTTGATTACAGACTCATTTACTCAGGGTGAGCCTTATTCCAGTGTCAAAATATTGTACCTTCACTGGAACATATGAATATTCTACACACTACTGGTACAACATTGCTGTGTACGTTCCTTGATTACAGACTCATTTACTCAGGGTGAGCCTTATTCCAGTGTCAGAATATTGTACCTTCACTGGAACATATGAATACATTGGTACAACATTGCTGTGTACGTTCCTTGATTATAGACTCATTTACTCATAGTTAGCCTTATTTTAGCGTCAGAATATAGAGTGCAAATAATATACCCGTGAAATAGATAGCTAGCTAACTAATTACTAACTTTGTGCTATTGGTTGCCTAAGTCTAATTAGTCAAAGAAATAGGCGAGCCGTGACGGGTGAACTAGTGCACGTGTGCTACTCAAGGGCGCGCATTTTAAAATATTTTGAAGCACGCTTGCAAAAACTGAAACAATATTTTATTGTACATGCTTTTCCTTCGTATAATTTGACATGTTCGCATTTTCGAATTCGTATCTGTTAAACAACAAGTGGAGCTTGATTCATGTTTTATGACTTGATATTCAGCTGACGACTGTATAATCTTCAAATTGTCTAGTGTTTAAGTCATTGCTTTTTCGTTCTTAAAGCTAAATTACAAACGACGATAGTTTTTCTTCATTAATTGTCCACACTGCGGGCAGAAGCAAAAGTGGCGTTCTACGAAGCTCAAACAAGTAGGGCTAATACGGTTCAAGCGAAATGGTTTTTGGGCTGGCCAAAGCCAATACGCAGAAGACACCTGGAGTATGGAACACAACATGCACATTGCTTACTATCAATCACGTGACTTTTTGGAGTTGACTGGGGGGCAAACAAGCGGTTGACTGGGGGGTAACTAGCGGATGCTAAGTCAAAACATATCAAAATAAGTCCTCAAACTATTGCATTTGACTATTTTCACGACATCAAACCAGAAAACAAGAGATCAAAACAACCTCCAGGATTCTACAAGCCATCAAAAAAGAGCTATTACCGGAAGTGACGTCTATTGATAGCAACCTATTGGAGTAATTTATGCCTTTCTCGCCATTTCCAAGGAACAAGTAAGAAGATTTTATGGAAGATCTTGGCGAATTTATATTTAACTTGCTTTTTAAATTATCTAATCAATAACGATTTTGATGTTCTACAAATTTTAATTAAAAAATATAAAGATAAAAATGGTAGAAAACACGTTTATTTGCGTACTGGGTCTTTTTTAGCTATAGTTGTTTGAGTCTTGATTTGTTTTAGTTTATAAATGCGTATTGTCTTGATTTTTAGCAAGATACTAAACAAATAAAAATGGTAGAAAACACGTTCATTTGCGAACTGGGTCTTTTTTTAGCTATAGTTGTTTGAGTCTTGATTTGTTTTAGTTTATAAATGAGTATTGTCTTGATTTTTAGCAAGTTACTAAACAAATAAAAATGGTAGAAAACACGTTCATTTGCGTACTGGGTCTTTTTTAGCTATAGTTGTTTGAGTCTTGATTTGTTTTAGTTTATAAATGCGTATTGTCTTGATATTTAGCGTGATAAAACAAATAAAAATGGTAGAAAACACGTTAATTTGCGTACTGGGTTTTTTGTGTCATGATTTACTGCAGAATTAAATGTGCGTCTTGTGTCTTGATTCTTAGCTCAATTCAATAAACTTGTCAGAAAAAACGTTCAGTTGCGTAATGAGTTGTTACTCTAGTAAACGCCCGTGCCCTTGTCATGCCTCACTGAATTCCTATGTGTTGTCTAATTAAGCGCTAACTATCTCCTATTTAATCGTAACTATTTCACGGGTATATTATTTGCACTCTACTCACAAATACTAACGGTAAGGTAAAGAATGTAAAACCTCTTATGAAAACATGTGAATATGTTACAAAAAATAAAGGCTAACCGTGAACAACAGAGAACTTAAAACTGATGTATTAGAAATGCTTTTTAATTAAATACTTTTGAAGCACTGTTATCGTTTGCGCTCTAACGTCACAGGTAACTTATAGTAACGTAGACTTACAAAGTTCTGCATTGCTCATTAACAGCAATTTTCTTCCACCCATTTTTTTTGTTAAATGTTGGTTTACTTATGTATCCTTTGACGTTTCTCTCGGTTACTCCAGTTTTACAAAACCATCTACAAAACCAAAGAGCAAGTTGCTTGCATATTCTTGCCTATCCGAGTTTGACCGGTTCTCCGGCTTTCCTCCCTCCGTAAAAATTAACCAGTTCTAAATCAGGAGAAAAAGCGCCGAAAACACATTCAGCACCTTACAAAGACGACGTCACCGTCACCAACCAATCAGCGCGCGAGTTATTTTTAGTCTAGTTAGCAATCTGATGGACCAAGGATTTATTGAGAGTTGCACTCACCTAGTCTACTGTTCTAAATTCAAATTCAATCTGAGGTCGTGTAAAACTTAAATACAAGCCTAAGCTGGAGACTCCCTGCATGTTCCACTTGAAATAAATTATATTAATTTCCACGTTGATAATTAAAAGTAAGAAACTCCTACCTTACAACCAGTTATATTTTTCCACATAAACTGAGGTCCCACTAATCTTGCTTTATCTCCGTTTTTCCTGGGATGTGACGATTCAATGTATGCATAAAAACCTGTTTATCCGGTAAAGGAATGAAGAAAAAAATTTTTTTAAGGTCAATTAATAACGAAATGGCAAAGAAGTCAGCCAATAGACCCCTTGCATTGAACTCCTAGAGGCATTGTTCTGGAGGACAAAACAAAAGGCCGTCTTTTCTTGTACAAAAAACATCCATTGTATTGTCCCCCAGAACTATTCCTCTCGGGAATCAGTGCAAGGGGTCTATACCAGGGGCGGATCCAGGGGGGTGTCCTGCGGTGTACCGGACACCCCCTAACACCGTAATCAGTACGCTTTTTTTGAAGCGATGCAAAATATCTCTATATACATCTCTTCATTTGGTACAACCCCCTATCAAAATTCTGGATCCGCCCCTGTATACACCTATTTCAAAAATAGCTGGTGAATGTTTTATTGTATGCTCGCATGCTGTTTACCAAGCCTGAAATGTATTATATATTCATATGTAGATAATGTTAACAAAGAAGAAACATGTCGGAAAAACGGGCAGACAAAGTTTGGTAACATTCCATATACAATTGTTGTAACATTTCGCTGATTGCATTCACATCGCCCATAACGCATTTCGGGCTTGGTAAGTAACATGCAACATGCAACGAAACCTTCAATATTTTTTTTAATAACTGTGTCTTACTCTTAATGTATGACTTACTCTGCTATCGGTAATAAAATAAATAAATAAATAAATAATAATAATAATACTAAGCTGTGTGAACATAACGAATATGTCTTTCGTCAGTCCTTTATTCAGATAAAAAGGGAGGCACGCCACTAAACATGAATAGTGAAAATAGAAAAGAAGAAGCTTATACCAAACCCTCTCACCTCTTTGTCCATATCCAAGGGTGTGGTCATAGGAAGGGCCAGTACCAAAGGATACCGTTGATCCCTGGTGTCGTTCAAAATCGAATTTGTCATCTGTTTCATTATTCCAGTCGCAGAAATTGCCCTCGAAGTTACATCGCCCTGGTGTATTGAATCCTGGATAAAAGAAAATCAGTTTATTAAACAAAACACATTACACCTCTATCACACGCGCCCTCTAGCGATTGTTTCTGTCGCGACGAAGAAGGTTTTGGTGCACGTCAATCACAAAGGCGTTTCCATAACATTGTCGGAAAACACAAAGCTAAAAGGGCATGTGCCTATAGAATGTCATGGAAACGCCTTGATTGACGTCCACCAAAAGCTTCTTCGTCGCAACAGAAACAATTGCTAGAGCGGCGCGTGTGATTGAGAATGGCTGTAATTTGGTAATGTAGGCATCCGAACTTGATGGTGAACCACGAAAATGAAAAACATGAATTTTAAAACAACAGTACAGCTCAGATTATGTTTGAAAAAAGAAGTAAATCTTACCGGAAACCTCTGAAAAGGATGAGGAAGAGGAGAGTAGAAGGAGAAGAAAAAGGAGGAAAGGGGCGAGAAAAAGGAGGAGAAGAAGGAGGAGGAGAAGAAGGAGGAGAAGGAAAAGAAGGAAGCAGTAGTCTTCTTACCACAGTTACGCTCGTCTGTTCCATCAAAGCAATCCATTTTAAAGTCGCATCGGTCTTCTAATGATATACATTCCAAGCTTGAGCACTTGAAGGTACTTGGCGAACAGGATATATTTTCTAAGAACAGAATTAAAATTATCGTTAAAATGAACATTTCTAGTTCCCACCAACCTGTACAAATAACTTGGCGGAACAAGTGAATCAAATAAGAAAGAAACATAACTCAGGAGGTAGAGTTGCTCCAAGTATTTTCGTTTTTTTTTTTTCTCGTTGCAAACTCGGATTCAATAAGTGCACTTCCGGTAACGATGGCTTTGAAAGGCGAGCGAGCCTTTAGAAAGCCATCGTAACCACAAGTGCACTATTCGAATCCAACTTTGCAACGGAAAAAAATTAGCGAGCGAGACTTGGAGCAAGTCTATTTGAGGAGGTTAAACGTCGTTCTTTACATGAGCCGTA
Source organism: Actinia tenebrosa (assembly GCF_029948245.1). Taxonomy (NCBI): domain Eukaryota; kingdom Metazoa; phylum Cnidaria; class Anthozoa; order Actiniaria; family Actiniidae; genus Actinia; species Actinia tenebrosa. Next base: position 781,420 of record NW_028292584.1, read on the forward strand.
CACATTGAAAACAATGGAGTACGTCGACGATACGGCGGCCATCTTGCCGGGGGGCAAAACAACACAAAGATGACAAAAATGGTGTGTGTTTTCTCTTTCTTTCATGGGTAAAGGTGATCGATGTGCCGGTGGCTTCTAAATTCATTGTCTGTTATTATATTCTCTTGTGGTGAGCTGTTAACATCAATCCATGTCATTACTGTAACAAAGCTTTATTTACTCCTGGACGCCTCATAATGCATGTCTTGCTATCCAAGATGCCCGCCGTATCGTCCAAGTAGTTCATTGATAGTAAGGGGGTCATCTTTTATTTCGTTAGGTTCAGCTCATGTGAAGTTCAACCTTTGTGATTCGGCCTTAAACATCGTTTACAGAAGTTTGGAACTGTACGTATATTTAATTTGGTAGACCTTGTCTCATTTTGTTATTTGAGTTTAAGTAAAATTAGCAACGCTAAAAACAAATAACCTAGCAACGGCAAAATGCTATTGCCTGACTCTACGATTCTCTTGGCCTTTACATCCCATCCATACCGCTAGATTTGATAAACACATACTCATTTATTAAGGTTTAGACTCGTATTAAAGTTAACTAAAATTTATATCAATATATGGCCGATATTGTGCATTGCACTTACTTTAGATTACAGTTGATAAGATACTTACCATGTTTGGCTGGAAGACATTCTGGAGTGAATGAAACGTCATCGATTGCAATATCACCTTGGCTGACGTAACCAGTGTGTTCAGCTTCAAAAACCACCTATAAATAGTAACAACGGCTTATATTGTTGCTACAACTTAGAAAATGACCATGTAATCATGTTGTAACCACGAAAAAAAATGGCTTCAAGTTAAAGTTGGACTTGAAGTTTTCATGCATTTACTGCTTTTTATAAATCAAGTCTAATCTCGACTTAGACCCTTTGTTTCGTGGTCATTGAAGCTAATTCGGGAAAAGTTTCGTTGTTGCACAATATCTTAAATTTCGTTTTTTTTTTTTCGATCTTGCCATGTGGCTAGATACGTCTTACTACCCATGCTATCATAAGAGGAAAGGTAAAGTTTTTAAGTTTCTTTATCTTTACCTGGAAAGATTTGGAAGTATTGAGTAGCGTGACTTCAGCTCTGTTCCACTGGTCACCTAGTCTACCCTTCTTCTGCCATAATGTACGGACTGTGTATTGATCGGTGATCAGGACACGTAGGGATCCAGTCCCCCAACCGTACATGTGATAAAAGAATCGAACCTTACATAGTCCTTGGTGGTTACCTATAAAGACATGGTTTAAACCATAGTTCAAGAAAACTGACCTACTTTGATGCACTGGGTTAAGGAAAGGAATTCGTAGCCGTATCCATCACAAGAGCCATGTTAAATGGCAGGAAAGAATGAGAAAGAATTCAATTCCCGAGAGCAAAGGAATTCTATTGTTCTGCCATCTAACCACAGGCAGTCCAAGATGTATTATTTGTCGTGGGCACGTGATGGTGCAAAACCTCTATTAGTTCAAGACAATGGAAAGCAACTTCAGTGTTGAGTTACGGCATGTCAACGGTGTACGGGTAGTATTTAAGAGGGTGAAGAATTCTGGGAAAAGGTATGTCTTGATCTGCGCAACTGCCAACTATAGGATACACGGGACGTACCTTGAAATCGAGGTGTAACTGCGATTTTGGCCTTTTCTGCCGCCCGTCCAGCCACGTTAATATAGATGTAATATTTACTGGCATCCCCATTATGATCTTGACTTGGACCTGAATTGTTCAAGAAATAGGTTTAGCATTATTAACATAATTTATTGAATATTTCATGACGAGCTGCTAATTAAGTATGCAAGTTATCAAGTGATATCTCAGCCCGGGAAAATATCTAATAAGGGATACTCTTGTTATTTTTTGGTGAAAAGGAAGGCTTTTTTAGAGACAATGGTCCACTTACGCGTTACAAAAACATGACAAAATTTAGTAAAATGGGCAGATTTGGTAAAATGACCAAATTTTGGTAAAATGGGCAGATTTGGTAAAATGACCAAATTTGATAAAATTGCATCATAGTTCCCACTTTTTAAACCAACTGGGAACATCAACACAGTTGTACAAACATGTAAAATATCGAGACCGCTGAGTTATTTGTACAATGTTTTACGAATACTAACCTGTGGATTGTGTTGGAGTGCTTCCACGGTGCCTCGTCCAGTTCATGTGGTCATTTACTGCCTGAAGCCAGCCGCAAAAATCTGCTTCTTCAAAAGTGCATCTTGTATAATTGTTACAATCCCTTTCGTCCGAGCCATCCCAGCAGTCATCGATAAAGTCACATCGCTGACCAAGTGAGATACACTTTGCCGTTGGTTCGCCTGGTTTCTTGGGGCAGTACATGTGAGTCTTAAGAGGACATACAGGTGCAATACCTGTAAAAAGACAAACATTTATTTCTTGTTTAGAATATACCCTTTACAGGACAGAATAGACCTTTTGCAAATTTGCATGAGTGACCACGAAACAATCGATCCAAGTCGAGGTTGGACTTGATAGAAAACAGTAAATGTATGAACACATCAAATCCATCCTCGACTTGAAGTCATTTTTTCGTGATCACCCAAGCAAATTTTTTCAAAAGGTCTATAAAGTTCCTCGTACTGTTTATAAGCAGGCGTAGCTAAATTGTTTGTTTCGCGACCTTCGGAGCTAGAGTTCCACGGTTCGATCCTCAGGAAAAGTAGCTACTAGCTGAAGGAGCACTGTCGTAAATGAGGCTTTTACCCTCTTTTAAGAACCAACCTTAACCCGCCCCTGTTTTTACAGTTCAGATATAACCTGCTAGAGTGCATATCATTTATCTAAGAAAGCACAAATTTGTGCAAATTATTAAGCCAGTAGACCGTGGACCTGCACAATTTTGTTAGTAAACGTTTTCACGGATATACAGTCCTTTGACTAAACGTTGTCGTTTGATGGAATTCATCCCTACGCGCCTAGACAGAAAAGGATCATGGGGATAATTAATTCACAGTTACTAAGCTGCCGCATACATGTTATCTAACACGTCTTGAGCTCGCTTTTTTCGATCCCATTTAATTTGCTGAAACCATGCCTCGAGCATATGGCGAAGATTTAAACTGGCGAGCAGTTTGGATGACGCAAGTTCTGGGTAATTTACCCGTTATCCTTTTCGGTCTAGGAGCGTAGGGATGAAGCCGATCAAACGACAACGTTTAGTCAAAGGACTGTATGGTGTGCACTCTACCATTCTGTCACCCATTACCTGTGCAACCTAACGAGGCCGTCTGGTTACTAGTACAAAGAGTTGCTTTGGACCACGCACTTCTTGGACACTTATTTACCGATGTTTCTGTCCCAGTACAGTTGAGGCTCGTCAGACCAGTGATAGATAAACCATTCGTAGAAACAGCTGAAACAATAACATTGGCTAATTTAAATACATAACAAATAAAGAAATAAATAAAGAACGACATGCTAAATTGATAATGGCATCCAGAAACGCACACCTAGAGTGAAGTCACTAAAACCGTGAAATAGAAATTAGACTAATACACATTAGAATGATTTTCACATGACCGTGAAAGAAAATAGACCATTTAGTTTGTAATAGTTGATAAAGAACAAAAGAAAATCATTGGTTTAGAGTCTACTACTAACTATTAGTTTGCCTATTCTTTCACGATCATATGAAAATCACTCTAGTAGACCCTAATTTCCTTATTTTCTTTTGTGTCTATTTGACTATTACACGTTGACTAGTATTTTTCATTCCACGGGTTAGAGTGAAGGCATCTAACCCGTGAAGAACAAAACATACTAGTCAACGTGTAATAGTCAAATAGACACAAAAGAAAACAATGGAGTTAGGGTCTGTTAATGTGTATTAGGCTCAGGTCAAACGTCGAACTTCGAATTTCAGGTCAAACGTCGAACTTCAAATTCAAATTTGAATAAGAAAGAAAATTCGTGAAGCATCTTGGTATAGTGGGTGTCAAATGACGTCATCATAAAAATGTCCTATTACAACACCTGTTTTGCTTAAAAAAGTATTATATTATAAATGCATGCAAATGAGAAGCAAATGAGACAACAAGCATTGTATCGACCCAATAGCCTCACTGGTATGATTTCAAGAAACCTTCATGGTCTCTTGATGAATATTAAAACAAAAGATTATCTCATTCCGGGCTCAGCTGCAATAACAGCTATTCCTATTTGCTATCCTTTTATTCTGCTATTTTTATGTGACAGAGTTCTTGCAATTGTGTGTATACTTTAGAAATATGTTTTATAAATAGTAGTGTTTCTTACCGGATATTTGTTTTACGGAATCGAAGCCAAGTTCCCTGCAAGCGACACTAGCATCAGCTGATGTCCATCCATCTCGACATACCTGCCCCCAGCTACCATTGTTGTAAATGTCGACCACTCCAGTGTTGAAGGCTTTGGGATCAGCCGAACGTAGTCGAACGTACCCTGGGACTAAGATAAAAAGAACATAACATATATAGTAAATACTTCAGTTTATAGCTCAAAATAATAGAAATCAATTGAAAAAAATGCTGCCACATTAAAGAAACCATTACTGCACCAAACAAGTTCACATGAGAACGATAACTAACGTTACCCATACTTTATAAACTTTATTTGGGGAAACGTATTAGACTTTTTCGAGTTCGTAGTAAAATACCACTATGTTCTTAGACTACTGATTCATTTGCGCAGGGTTAGCCTCGATTTTGTGCAGAATATTCATGTGTTCTAGCAAAGGTCCGTGGAATTTTAAAATGTTTGTTGAAGTTGTCCACTCTTTGCTTTACCGTTATTATTTCTGAGATATTCTGACGTTAAAATGAGGGTAACCCTGCGTAAATTAATCCGTATTCAAGGGGGTCAGCGGAATTTTAATTGCAATTCGAAAAAGGTCTAATACCGGTAAACCATTAGCTCCACGTAGCTATCAATAGAAAGCAAGCTTACCAAGTCGCTGACAGCCAGTACTGAAAGAGATGTCATCAAGCGCTATGTCCCCTTGATAGCCATTTCCACGGACTCCTTCGAAAATGATCTAAAGACACAACACAACATGTTCAAACTACAAACAACTCAACTCTTTTATTTAATGTGATTGGGCCTATAGAGCGTTTTCACGTGATGTCACAGTGGCCATTATGGGGTACCAAAACAATACATTTTCTATCCTCCGGGAATTGAACTCTATTTTTATGCAAAAACTGTGCAGAAAGTTTCTATTGTTTATGATTGTCTTCTCACGTGAGTGAAAACGCTCTATAATTCTTTTTCGCTAAGTAATGTTTTCCTATTTCACACTACGTGTCATTCCCTAGAGTATCATTTCTTTGTTTAACGGTTGCATGAAAAAAAAAAACACGAATATGGATAAGATTAAAAAAAAGGAATCTTATTTTCAAGAGAGTGACATGTGGTTTGAAATAAAAAAAACATAGCATGTGACATCAAAGCAGCTCAATCTGGGGGTCAAAATAAAATAATTCCCTTCTCTTGAGGATTGAAATCTTTTATGATGTTAATATGTTCAATTGTTTTGACCCCCGGATAGGGATTTAGTGCAAGGGGTCTATTGTGGCGCAGCCATGTTACGGAGAACGTCGATTGGCCGTCATTAAAAAAAAAAAAAAAGATGACGAAAGTCTTTCATTTAAGGGTAAATGTGATCGATGTGGCATTTAAATTCATCTTTTTTTGTATTCTCTTGTGGTGAGTTGTTAATATCAATCGACGTCATTACTGTAACAAAGCTTTATTTGCCCCCGGAATGTCCTATAATGCCTTGCGATCCAAGATGCCCGCCGTATCGTCTAAGTTGTCCAAATCGATCTGTAAGTTAGCCATGTTAAATCCTGACTTTGTGTTCTTTGCAGTCATCCCAATCTAACAAGAAGCAACACCAAGGTACAAGTGAATAAAATGGCACTGCCAAACCTTACCTGAAACTCTTCGTTACTATCAAATGTAACTTCTTCTTTCAACCAGGCATCTCCTTGTGAAGTCTTGAAGAATTTCTTTAAAGTATCGTGTCCAATGACTGGTGCTTGGTAAATATTTAGCTGACCAATGTTATTGCCGTACATATGGACATAGAACGTCATCTGCGATTGAGATAATAATAATAATAATAATGATAATAATGATAATAATCATCCTCATCCTCATCCTCATCCTCATCCTCATCCTCATCCTCATCCTCATCCTCATCCTCATCCTCATCCTCATCCTCATCCTCATCCCCATTCTGATCCTGATCCTGATCCTGATCCTGATCCTGATCCTGATCCTCCGCCTCCTCCTCTTCCTCCTCCTCCTCCTCATCCTCATCCTCATCCTCATCCTCATCCTCATCCTCATCCTCATCCTCATCCTCATCATCAACATCTAGAATAAACCACATAACAACCATTCAGAGCCAACTATTTTCGCATGGATCCCGGCTAATCTGTGAAAAATGTTACCGAGAGTTAGGACCGAGAAAAGCTGAGGTGTCACCAAATGAAAACAAAATAACGTTGCTAAGACCGAATACAAAAGTCGAACTTAACATAAGCCGAACCTAATGACATAAAAGAAGACCGCCTTGTTATCCATTGTTTTTTTTGTGAACGACTCACGTGAAATTCGAGGTAATATCTTTCTTCACTTTTTGACACACATATAAGTATTTTTCTTTTTGTGTGTATTTCACAGGGCCATTTAGTCACACGTGCTTTCTCTGTTATCCGCACATAAAGAAAATTATAACTTCAATAAAGGTTTTGCACTATAACGTTTCGGGAACAGAATTCTTTCTCATGTAAAGCGAATGTATTGTTCCTGTCATCCAACATAACTCCCGTCACGTGATGGTACAATGCCTCTATTCTCTCATATTCTAAGCTTTTCGTGCCAAGAATTAATAATAAATCAAAAAACAAAAATCGAAAAAAGTTTTAAAAAGTTAACTCACGTTGCATGTTTGGTTTGCCTTTACTGGACGTAGCGTAGGGCTCACTAGTCTTGTCTTGTCATTCAATTGTTTTGGTACGGAAGTTTCGATGTATATGTAAGTACCTAAAACAAGGAATACGACACGTTGTTATCGGTTTTCAAAGTTGAATTGATCAAACTGTTTATCACAATATACATAAGGTACATAAAACGCGAGCAACAGAGTCGCGCAAACTATTATATTCAACCTTTGGCTGCAGCAATTGTAAGGTGAATATTGCTTGTATTATACCGCAACACGCGCAACAAATTGTCTTTGTTGCATTAAGAAGAAGTTCTCTGTATTTTTTGCAGATAAAGCGTAGCGGTAGGGAGCTCGCTTTTCACCTCTCTCGTGTCGGGTTCGGTTCCACGGGACTCAGCATTCGCTGATATGAGTAGGGTTTGTTAGGCCTGTCCCTTGGTTCGAGAATTTTTCTCCCTCCGTTTAATCCCGACACGCGGACACTAAATCCCAATTCAATCTTAGAGTTAGCTGTGCCCTGTTTTTGATCAGCTCATGAGATTGTTTCAGGGTATCAATAAAATCTGGAAGACCTGCTTTCCGTTTTGGACTGGGAGGTCGTTTTTCCATACAAGCGAAGTTATATATTTTGTTGGTTGATTTTTTACCGTTGCCAAATGTATGATCTCCATTTGGTCCGGTGAAATGGGATTTGGTGCTCCCATTCTGTCTTGTCCATTTAAAATCACTGTCAGATAACTGGAACCACTGGCAAAAGTTTTCTTCAAAGTCGCATGGCCACAAAGGAAGCCCATCTAAAAATGAAGGGGGAAAAAGTTTTTTTTATAAAGACTTCCTTTGCTAGTGAAGTCAATCTGGGAGTCAAATTATTGAAAAATAAAAAACCAATTACATGAAGAAAGTTTCAAATTTCAGAACTACATAGGTTAACATAGCGCTAGAGGTTTATTTAATTTTTACAATAACTTACAAATTTTTCGCGCGCTGATTGGTTATTTTTTATCATCAATAAGAGGACAGACAGATAAAGCTGCGATACGAGCGTGCGCTCTTTCTATTGGTTGATTTGATCGCTAAAAATGATAAGTTTTCATCGTTTTTGTAATGGTAAAAAACAAATAGACATCAGTTTTTTATGTGTCTGTCCTCTTATTGACGATAAATTTCGTCATCACATTGTCAAAGTAGTGTGGATCCACGAGGCGTAGCCGAGGGCTATTGACTCGTAGACGATAAGGGCGAGGGATCTATTTTCAAGATAAACTTACATATTGGTCAAATAAATGAAGACAAAAAATATTAAAATTAAGATGAAATATACAAATTTTAAACTGCTACTTTTCGCCATAAGTGGTCTATTGCTTAAGGCTAAGGTCAAACGTCGAATGTCATATGAGCCGAACCTAATGACATCAAAGCCCACCTTCTTATTCATTGTTTCAATTAGGTCCGGCTCACGTGAAGTTTGATGTTTGACCTGAACCAAATAGACCACTGATCCAGTAGCAGGTTTATACTAAGACACAAGTGATACTTTTCTTACTATAAACATCATACTCTTACCTGGACCAGTTGGTTTGGTGTCAGTGAAATTCAGCGTTTCATTTTCTGAAACAAAAGAAACGGAATAATATTGTTGTGAGCTACGTTTGGTTTTCTGGCTGAACGACCAGTCGACGGTTCACTGTTGGTCTATTGGCTGGAACTTTATCTGTCGGTCAGTTTTGGTTTATCTATTAATCGTTATTGGTTGGTAGTAAGGTTATCAATTTCTGATTGGTTGTGAGAATTGATTCAGCTTATTTTTCGTATCTTTTTCGGTTGGTCGGTCGGTTGGTCGGTCGGTCGGTCGGTCGGTCGGGGTGCCACTGATACAATACATTCATCGTTGGGTTTGCTTAATATAGTTTGTTTAATAGTTATTCCTTTATCAGTGGTCTATCGATCAGCAAGTGAATATGTTTATTTGTTTTGATGTAACTACATACCAATGATAGATCGCCTTTTTCTTACATGCGTATGGCCTATAGGTAAAAAAGCACACGATAAGAACTTTATGCATTATGAGCAACAAAGATGGTTTGGGGAGGAGAGGGACTGGGGTGGGAGCTAGACCCCCACTTTGGGGTTTAAAATAAAAATCATGTAATAAAACTATCTAAAGAGGAAGCTATATACTGCGACCGATGGTTTTTAGGTTAACCGCCACACCCTTTACAGTGCAAAACCAAGTGCAAAACCAAGGCCACACAGACAATTTTTTTATCAAATTCACAAAACATATTTTGAAGCTGAATAACAGGATGGTGGTGATTTTCGAGGTTAAACTGTTTCTTGTTCGCTCTTGATCATACACACACGTATAAAGTTTATTCTATGCTTTTAAAAGGGAAAATGTAAAAATTTGATTCTATTGTTTCAATACTCAATGGTGATTGGCTAATTTGTGTGAAAACTAGCCTGAATGCCATTGGTTGGTATAGTCACACTGTAAAGAATCTGACGTAATACGTTTATAAGGGAAGACAATTGGAGTATAAAAGTCCTAACTACGCATGTTCATACGACATACCACACTTCAATTGCTCTTTGTTTATTTCATTCACAGGCTGACCAGCCAGGTGCGCAGGCTCATTGCATTTTCCATCTATGGTTATGCGTTTATCAGAAGCCCACTCTACCAGCTTAACTGTTTCACAGTCACAGTTCAATCCATCTTGAAATATTCTGAATAGAAATTAAACACGTAGTTGTTAATGACTATATTGTAAGGGTGACTGGTCCAGGCAGGAGTTCTGACATCTTATAGTCTTTTGGAATTGATGAAAGGCAGGCGGACAGGCGGGCAGGCGGGCAGGCAAAACAAAAAACAAAACAAAACAAAAACACACAGACACAAAACAGTTGTAAAACGATTGTATTGTTCCTGCCATCTAACATAGCTGCCGTCACGTGGTGGTGCAAAACCTGGGTTTGGTGGCAGAAACATGCGGTCATGCAGGTCAAACGTTTGCTAGAAGAAAAATTAGTCAGAGAACCAGGATTGATCGAAGTCTTTCAAGATAGCGATGTCTACTGACTTTCTGATCAAAACAAATGCCACAAGGAGAGTGATAGGGATAGAAAATTAAGAGAATACTTTGAAACAAAAACGGTGCATTTTCTCTTGAATATTCTATACTTAAAATGTCCTATTCTAAACCTTGCAATCAGTAACTTTTTATGAGTTCAATTCACCTACATGATGACCAATTTAGTGGAACAACAGATACCCTGGTCAAATAAGACTCCTGAGATTTTTGGAGTATGAATAATATGTATATGACATGCGACATACATTCAATATTTAATCGAATATTTAACATGACTTGTGCGTTGCTATTGGTAACGATTCATAATTGAATAACAAATCTATAAAAGAAAATTCGGAGACAGTAAGTCTGCTATGCGTAGTCAGTAAGACAGTTAGGATACCATGTAGCAAAAAATAAAAGCAGCAATTCAATGATAATATAAACAGAAAAAGGAAGTCGATGAGTAATAGAATATACGAGAAACCGCAAACTAAAGCGAAACAAAACTGAAATGAAATGACAGGAAAGAATAATGTGTTTGAAAAAAAGAAACGAAGTAAAAGAAAATTAATGAAGGAATAAAAAATACAGCAAAACAAAACGAAGTGATAACAATGCTAAATTTTTTCATCAAAGATAACTTCTTTATAACGTAAGGTTTTTTCTTCAACAACACTCGAGAACGCACGTCTCCATTTTCTCCCGTTTGGTACCACGAACATGTTCGAAACCCTACTTTTCTTTACATAGAATCCCTCTTCTCTAATAGGATACTAGAAAATAATTCACTCAACAATCTTGTTCAAAACTAAAAAGGAAAAAAGTTGTAAATAAGTCAATTTGACTTATAAAAAATCGACCAGATGGTCGGCCATTATGATGCACAGACTTATAACACGTCCAATTAAAAAATTGATCTTCTTAATTTCTTTTACCAAATACAACCCACGACATTATCAGTCCCCTTTTTTCAAATATAATTTTCCATCAGTGGCGGAAATTTGAAAAATATAAAGAAAAAAGTTAATGAATATTTACTGAAGAACCAAAATAGGATAATTCAGAATGCAAATGACTGGTAGCCCAAACAGCGGGGTATCATAGGACTGAGACATGCAAAGCTATAGTTTGTTGAAACTCCATATTGCACAATTCTAAGGACACTACAGCTTTTATTACTCTTCTTCAGTTCTTCTACTAATATTGAATTCTCGTATTTACCACCCCTTAACCAGATAAAGAATGTGGGAGAATAAATTTTACACTGATGGGAAAATAGCACATTTAGAATCACGAAATATCTGTCCATTTTTATGTCACAAGAAAATAATTCGAGCTTAACAATTCTAAAAATCCCATGAAGAATTTAATCGGTTTTTGCTGTGATGTCCCCTCGCTAGAAAGATTGGAAATAAAACTTGTCCCTATAGCACTCTCATAAAATAAAATTCTTTTAGTCCGCGAAAGCGGCTTCGGGAAGACATCGCCGCTTCATATATATTCAAGTAACACATTATTGTTATTTACTTCATTTATCAAACAGGTGCAAACTGAGCATCTGTGAGGGAGTTTAGTTAGTTCAATATCCAGGCAAAACAGCTCAAGACATACTTCTAACTGACCACAGTAAGTCACTTTGAGGATTGTTTTTGTTTACATAACGGCCCTCTACTATGGAAAAGAATTCAAGATATTGAATTGTTGAATTCCACACTTGGATCCCTAAGCATTTCCGTGGTAGATGTTTCAGTTTAGTTATATACTTACTACCAACTTTCTCCCCCAAAAAGAACATCAGATATACAATATTAAAGTCGTCAGTATTGCCTTGATCCCAGAGGTTTTCTTTCTTCTCTAGTCTTTTTCCTATGATTTTCTACCAACTCTACCCCCACCCCCTCCCCCCCAAAAAGAATATCAGATATACTATTAAAGAGCCTGAGTGAGGTGTCGTTTGAAAACTTAGATATGTTTGTTTTTGCTGATAGAGGTCAAATACAGGAACTAACACGGCCCCACAGGTTTTCTTTTTTCTCTAGAATTAGCCGGATGGATTTCTCTTAAAAGTTTAGGGGGATCAGTTCCGTGAAGCGGAAAAGGAATGACCTTGTGCCTTAAAAGCGTGTGATGAATAGAAAAATAAAGCATCTGGTGAATCAAGGGAAGTTGAGCGAATCTTCGAAGTCATCAAAATAAACACTAGTGGAAGAAGAGTCAATGAGGACCAAAATGGAATCTAGTAATCATACTGAATAATGAAGTAAAAAAGAAATGTATTGATTCTTTATATTTAATTTAGTCAATAGAAACATTACGAAACCGCTTTGCGGTGTAGCAACTTGCTCACAAATAAAAGACTTCTAAAACGGAAGACGTAATATAATTAAAAGGAAATATATATATATGCACTTCGACGTGGTGTAAGATAAAAAACTCAATCTTGTATTTTCAGCTAATTCCCACTCTCGTCAAAAAGGTCAAGAAAACGCCAAACAATCTTCTAACATTGTCAGTGATAGCCTCGCTTCCGTGTTGGTCTATGATGAACTATGAAATCTTTTGTTATGAATTTATTTTTGTATTACTAAGATATTGGCCTTAACTTTTCGTATTTAAATAGCAGATTGAATTAATAATACGCCAGAATGGCCCCTACCAACCTCGAATCATATCAAGACGACAAACTATAGTCGGCGTTTGGTAATTATTTCACTATACCAAAGCCACTGACCATATAAAAATAATAAAAAGATAGACAGAGTATTTGAATAACAATCACAGTGCGACTACAAGTAGATATGAAATGGCGGTTCTGCACCCGGTGCCACCGGTGCGAACCGGTGCTCTCCCCCTGACCCTACACCGGACCCGTAATAACGGCGACGTATTCTATAGGTGAGGTTCCAGTGAGGTTCCGTAGGGGGAGGGGTGGTCAGCCATATCTATTTTTGTTTGCTGGATTGCACCAGGTTCGAGTGATTTTGAGGTTCAAGAGTACATTACCTATATTTTACATCAAAGTTTAATCCTAATAAAAGCTAATTATTCATAAAATATAGTTTTTCTGTCACAAAGCCTATTGTTAAAGGATTAGACTCTTTTTACTTTATGCTTTTGTTTCACCCTAATTGAGTTCTACGAAGTTGACTCATCGAAATACAAACAATTAGATGACTCGCCCAAGGAACAACTTTTATTCATAAAACGTTCAATGCATGTGAATACAAAATAAGTTTAGCTACAGCTATTTTCATTATTTAACCAAGTATGATGTTTTGATTGTCAGTATATATTTGTTCGATAGAAACACCCGTCACTTGAAACAATAAAGCACTGTGTTCAATCACACGAATCACCTACTAAATATCAAAAGAAGGGAAAAGGGGGCTAGGCGAATGCGAAATCGTACTGATTTTTGAGGTAAAACTACCCTGCGAGCAGAGGATTTTTTGAATCCCTCTCCCATCTCCCTACCAGTATAATAAAACTCTCCACAGATTGCGGTGCTCTCCCCCATACCCTACTCCGGACCCGTAATAACGGCGACGTCATGGCTATTCTTTCTACCCCGTGTTTCTAGCCATGTCTATTCTTAGTTTGCTGGATTGCACCACATCCTATATTTTACGTCAAAGTTTGATCCTAATAAAATGTTCTGATCTAATTATTCATAAAATATAGTTTTTCTGTCACAAAGCCTATTGTTAAAGGATAAGACTCTTTTTACTTTATGCTTTTGTTTCACCCTAATTGAGTTCTACGAAGTTGACTCATCAAAAAACAAACAATTAAATGACTTGCCCAAGGAAAAAGAGCAAACACGTTTTTCAAAAATCTTTTCCTTTTTTAATTTATTTATAAAACGCTCAATGCATGTGAATACAAAAAAAGTTTAGTTACAGCTCTTTTCATTGCTTTATTGTTTCAAGTGACGGGTGTTTCTATCGAACAAATATATACTGACAATCAAAACATCATACTTGGTTAAATAATGAAAATAGCTGTAGCTAAACTTATTTTGTATTCACATGCATTGAACGTTTTATGAATAAAAGTTGTTCCTTGGGCGAGTCATCTAATTGTTTGTATTTCGATGAGTCAACTTCGTAGAACTCAATTAGGGTGAAACAAAAGCATAAAGTAAAAAGAGTCTAATCCTTTAACAATAGGCTTTGTGACAGAAAAACTATATTTTATGAATAATTAGCTTTTATTAGGATTAAACTTTGATGTAAAATATAGGTAATGTACTCTTGAACCTCAAAATCACTCGAACCTGGTGCAATCCAGCAAACAAAAATAGATATGGCTGACCACCCCTCCCCCTACGGAACCTCACTGGAACCTCACCTATAGAATACGTCGCCGTTATTACGGGTCCGGTGTAGGGTCAGGGGGAGAGCACCGGTTCGCACCGGTGGCACCGGGTGCAGAACCGCCATTTCATATCTACTACTACATCAGCCAATGCCACCCAAACAAATTTGAAATCAAATTCACGAATCATGAAGTAGAGAGAATCATGATTAATTTTAACTCTGAATAACAGGATGGAGACGATTTTGAAGTTATATAATATATGCTTTTACTAGTAAAGGGAAATATAAAAATTTGTGCATATTCTATTTTTTAAATATTCCATCATGATTGACTAATTTGTATGAAAATTTGTCTGGGTGACCTTGGATATCGTTAGTAGGAATATGTATAAGGAAATATTATGAGCCAATATAAACTTGAATGAGATAGGAAATTCGCGAAGCATTGTGGTAGTCCTAGGAAGAGATCGGTATGCCATCATGTAAACGCTTTATTGGTTTCTTGCTTTTTGTTTATTTGCCTCAAGGCGCGATTGAGCAATATCCTCTGCAACTAAGCAATCGTTGCGAACTGAAAGTAGAATTCGTTCCTATTTTTGGCAACGATTGCGTCTTCGTTGCACCGTGTAAACACTCTTACAACTTGTGTCGCAACGCTATTTCACGACAAGTTGCAGAGAAAATAGCTGTATGTAATTAATCGCACCTAACAGTAATACGTATTCCTAAAACTCTTGTGCAAAGTGAAGTACTCCTTTGTAAAAAAAACAAAAAAACAAAAAAAAAAAAAAAAACAAAAAACATCCAATGACAAAATCTTAAACAGTCGAAATATTTCAGTCTAAAATCCAAGAATGTTGCTGTTGAGTCCAAGGTTTTTGCACTTCAAGATACATATAAAAGTACTGAAAAAGTCGATGTACGTGTGGGGGAAGTCTGTTAATTGTTTGGCATGGATTACTTAATGATGAAGGACCTTTCAGTGTTTATTTGTTGACGCATTATGTACCTAGCAACCAAAACTTAGGAATGCGGAAATCGTTTAGATGGGTCAGGTTTACTTCATCATGCCGAGTTCTGTGGCCTTGTCTTCGGGTCTACTTTAGTCAGACCGATCTTCGGAAAATTAAGTTCAGTTTTACATTCACATTATTTGGCGTTTCCCCCTTTTTCTCGGCGCCTATCAAAATGTTGGGGAAGATCGAGTTCGTTTTTCCGTAGCGGGGGATGAGTGGGGTGGAAAGCGGAATAATGGAGATATCAATGCTACAGCCTGACTATAGATTGTCTAGTAAAACATTAGTACTTAGTGTACAAGAACTTTAGTAATAATTTAGCTCGAGCCTTTAGCGGCGTCTAATTCACTTGACTCTACTCAAGTCAGCTGTCCTCCTTCCTGAGTACAAGTAGACCCTAGACAAACCCTTTATGTGTCCGAAGACAAGCTTGAACCTTACTCGAGTTTGCCTAAGTTTTCATCGATCGAGAACTAATTCTAGTGAAAATTAGTCTGCTGACAATGCTGCTTCTAATAGTTATATACCTTCAAGTATTTTGATTGTGTCATCAAGAGAGCGCAGTTTAATACGAAATCGCTACTTGCACTATAGAGCGTTGTCACGTGACGTCACAGCGGCCATTATGGGGTACCAAAACAATATTTTCTATCCTCCGGGATCCGGAATTGAACTCTATTTTTATGCAAATACTGTGCAGAAAGTTTCAATTTTTTATGGCTGTCTTCTCACGTGAGTGAAAGCGCTCTATATGTTTTATCGATACGTTTTTGCTTCTTCACATGCACTTTTTGTAAATGTTTTTTTTTTTTTTGCAGGAATAAGCCACAAAAACGTTTCATGAATCGTATTTGTTCTTCCACTGACTCATTACTCATACTCCCGTTTCACTCAGGAATCTTATTATTTGACCAGTGCATCTGTTGTTCCACTAAATATTGGTCATCCAAGGAAAGATGTCAATCAATTGAACTCATAAAAATATACCATGCAAATTCATTTAAAATAGTACAAATAATAAAACTTTGACAACGGTAGAAGTTAGAGATATTATTTTAGCTTAGAGTACAGAAACAGGCAGGTTTCGTGATATTATTTTTGAGGATATGTGAAGTTCAATAGTCATTCGAAATTCCATTGGCGAAATAACATAATAGATAGCCACTTCGGCAAGAATAGAATTATATTACAAAGAATTAAGATGCAGTGTTCAAATAAATTAAACCATAAATCGATGGCAAAGATATTGAGGAAAAAAGGATAAAAAGTTTCGAGAAATACAGAGGCAAATTTTATTGTAAGCTATATTGATAGCAAGAATATCGAGTGTCATCGTGACAATACAGGCCGAAGTTTTAACATAACATTGACAATCCTGGCAATCTATCTAAAATAGACTAAGGTATATTTACTCAGAATGTACTAACTCATAAACCACGAAAAATATTCTTTTTAAAGGAGCAAGCATAAAAAAGTTTGATAAAGATGGAGCAAGATATATTTGCCTAAGTAATAAGCCGTCAATCGAGAATATGTAAACAAAAGAAGAAAAAAAACATTAATGCTGAATTTCGCTAATTATTTACTACAAATTTTAAGCCTTTTTGGAGTAAAATTTAGTGTAAACTAATAAACTGACAGCTCCAGTATAAACTGAAAACGGGGTAAAAATAAAAATAAAAAATTGAAGTATTTGTGTTCGGATTCAAATAAGAGGAATTTTAAGCGCGAGGTAAATCGATTTATTGACATAAGCATGATTATTCTTACTAATCATTTTTCTTTGTATGTATACTCACATATTTTCGGTATCCTTAGGTATATTTTTCAATTCTTTCTCTCCCAAGTTTCCTTGGCAGGATATAGATGTGTCTTGACAACTACATCGCTTGAAATTGCAGGCTGAGTGGTCCGGGTCGGCTAAGACTGTGAAGAAAGATGGCTGTGGCAAACACACGGAAATGATGGCGATGTACAGTAGCAAGCTCATCGAACAACAGCTTTCCATCATCAGGCAAGGATTACAGTGAACGATTAACCCAACCAATGTCTTTGAATTCAAGAAGAAAGCTATATAGCTAGTTCAGGACCGTACACAGCCAGTAGCTAGGACACCAGTAGCTACAGATTAAGCGTACGTAGCCAAAATGGAGTAAATACGAGATCCAAGTACAAATCACCAAAACTGTTTTATACCAAGTATCACAAATAACTAGAGGTTAAATTTTCTATAAATTTATCTTGGCATCGAATTCACTGTCATGTTGACTGGCGGAGCGAAGTAGACCTGAAATTTATATAAGAAGCAATCAAGCCGTGATCATAAAGCGTTTGGCCGTAGAATGACGTACGACATTAGCGAATGCAAATTTTTCAAAAGGACCTACCACAGGAAGCCCAATATCTTGACTTGGTAGGGAGCAACGAGCGGCACCGAGGATGAGCATTTCAATTACCGGATGCATCATAAGTACTAAACGTTTTTACGCCTCAGTTTACGAATTCCCAACCCCACCAAAAACAAACACCATCCACAACAACAAAACAACAGCAAGAAACAAGTCTTCTTCTTCTTCTTTTTTTTTTTTTGAATGAGCATTTTTTTTGCGTAGATTTTTGACCAAAAAGAAACCTCTGCTGTAACACGATGCATTGTTTCAGATTAAAGTCACTGGCGTCGATCCCTACCCACGCTTTTTCTACGGAACGCACGTCGCAGTAGAGGTATCAGCATTCCAAACTGTTGCCATGGGCACTGATAAATTATTGATATGACACTTGTTTCATCAAAGATGCTGAGATGGTTGAGGGGTAATGATTCTCAATTTATGAAAAACTGGCCAATAAATAATGTCATACCCCGGTGGACTGTGCACCGATCTTCCCTACTGAATCTTTCAAACTGCAGCAGGAACCGCGAAGAGGAGAGGAGGCTACCTGCGAGGGCTGTATATACAGCTTTCAAAAAAGGTTGATTAATATATGTTGTTGGATGTTGCATCTTGCTTCAGCTAAGCTTGATATTCAGATGTAAGGTGAATTTCACTATAACCGCAGTCAATTTGTTAGCTTTGCTTTCCGAAAGTTATCGTTGTTGTTGTTTTGTTGTTGTTTTGTTGTTGTTTTGTTGTTGTTTTGTTGTTGTTTTGTTGTTGTTTTGTTGTTGTTTTGTTGTTGTTTTGTTGTTGTTTTGTTGTTGTTTTGTTGTTGTTTTGTTGTTGTTTTGTTGTTGTTTTTTTGTTGTTTTGTTGTTGTTTTGTTGTTGTTTTGTTGTTGTTTTGTTGTTGTTTTGTTGTTGTTGTTGTTTTGTTGTTGTTTTGTTGTTGTTGTTTTGTTGCTTTGTTGTTGTTGTTTTGTTGTTGTTTTGTTGTTGTTGTTTTGTTGTTGTTGCTTATTGGAACTTGAATGGTGAGATCAGTAATTCCTACATGAAATCTATTCACTGTTTTTTTTTGGCCGAACGCATATTAGGGTTATTAAGGATAGCTTAATGCAAAGAAGTATAATCTAAAATAGACTTTTCCAAGTTCGTATGCACGCGTTTACTGTTATTTCAAATGAAATAACATACGCTCTATGTATGCATTTGTGTGCGTATATCATATTTGTGTTTATACTGTACAAAGTCTACAAAAATAAACTTCGCTGTAGTTTTGTTCGATCATGGATCGCGTTTCGATGCTATTTTTAACACACCCCGGGAGGGGAGGGGGGTTAGGGTACATGTCCGATAAACACTATTGTCAGCGTCAAGTCTTGGATTCTGTTTGTCGTGGGCGCGGTGTGGGCGCGTAGTGCCATCGGTAGTAAATTTTGACTTTTGCGAAAACTGAAAAGGTGTCTAAATATAATATAACCAGTCTAATAGATTTGGTAAGGTTTTAGTAGATTAATTTGACTGATTTCGTGACATAATACAAGTCTGTTTCCTATGATTGAATTAGTTAAGATAGCATGGTTGATGAATTCACTTCCTCGTATGATAAGTACCTAAGAGATCAACCAACCAAGTCTTCTCAGTGTTATTTGTTTATCCATCAGAATGCTAGGTTTATAGTCGCTATTTTCAGACTTGGCTACTTGTTTTTAAACCCAGGGTGGTCGCTATTGTTGCTAGTCCTGTCTCAATTTTATAGAAAAGCTTCTGACCGAGTTACAAGAGCTCTCACTACCCTCCCCACCCCGAAATCTAGTGTCACCTCTTGAGGCCCTCAAGCCAACAAATGTCTATCACCATTTGTCAGGAAAGGCCAAAAGACGTAACGAAATCCTTCTATTACCTTTACGCATTAATAGGCTCCACGTTACAAAATCAACAAACTAAGAAATTTCTTTTGTATGCGCCTTGGGAGACCAACAGCACTCAGCCTAAGCCACATTTTAATACAGCACAATGAAACTGAGCTTCCATTTTAAGGTTTGACTGGATTCGTGTGTGAGATAATGCTTCCTCTTATCGAATTATCTTGACTCATTAAACATGTTATCAAAGAGAGGAAATATGCCGCAATATTGAAGCAATGCTTCTCTGTGTATCTAGACAATGTGGAGACTCAACGTTAGATGATTCAAGACATGCTACATCTATTTAGTCTTTGTAATCTTTGCGCGGTAAGTCTAATTATTATATGTCTAATATGTTCATGTTTCGTGATTTCAGTATAGCCGATAATAAGTTGACTGCAGCCGTTGTTGTCTTATAACTTAGAAACGCTTTGACACTTTTATTAGTAACTCGACGTAGGTAGCTAGAATTGTATATGGACACGCACGGAATATTTTACTACTGACTGAATAAATAGCACTAAGTATCATCGATGAATTTGATACTAATGCCTTTAGAAAAGCAGGATATTGTGTAAACTATATGTGAGTTTGACAAAGAGCGACCTTGAAGAATCTTAGAAATCTGAGGGTAATCATGATGTACCAGTTCGTTCAGCCTGGCGACTAAGCGGCTGCCTCTCTACAGTATACACTGCATGCATATGAAATTCTGTAATCCCCTGTTCTTGCCATTCTTATAACAACCATCTCTATGAAATATTTCAGTATCATGAAATTATAAAATCCTTTTCCAGTAGACTAAACTAAGAATTCAAATACGACAGATGTCACATATTTTTTTATTGTATATAAACAGTACCTAAAGAATATATACTATAAAAGAATATATAACGTTGTCAAAGACTCGATCAAAACATTACGATGATTAGAAAACCAAAAAGTAAAATAGGTAGGTGTAATGTTATAGTTTGTTATTTTTCTATTAGCATAGCTAGAGCAGTACTACGGTTGGTTAGTGAAGTCTGGCATCAAAGACGCGTGTCATTATTCCGACATTGTCTCATCATCTACTTTCATCTCTTCAATAATATTCAAAAAAATAAGCAATAAGATTTTTCAGTTTCTCATTTTGTTATTTATTTTGGTATTTTCAGTCGCTATATTTGCTTTTAATTATATATGAATTTTTTGGCTCGATTGCAGGATCATTATTTTTAACGCAGAACAGGAAATTCGATTCTTTTTTTAGTACAAAACGTGACGTCACTTGGAACCGAGTAATGGCTGGGCTGTGATGATAGTTCCTTCATAAACGTCTAACTGACCTGATGAATTAGTACAAGCAATGTTTTTAAGAACAATGCTTCCCTGCTCCCTGAAGTCTGCACTTTTTTAGTTCTCAGTCAGAATACTAACTAGCTACTGAACTTGAAGGAACCCCGAATGCGCGACGCGTGTCTGGCTAAGTATGCATTCGTGTAAAAACAGCGAGCGCCATACTTTTCATGCTCCGCAAAGATCCATGGAAACTTGAAATTGAAACATTGACTAGCATAAAACCTACCATCTGTTACAGTGAGGAAACTCGAACCGTGAAAACTTCGTGTTTTCCGAACATAAAGTTGAAGCATTAATTCTAAAAATAGATATGACGATATCCGTATTGCCTGTGAGTGGTGCAATTCTTACTTTAGACGGTAGTAAAAGAGTTGGGCATAAAATCTCAAAATCTTTAGTATTCAATATCTTATCGCGGTAGTAAGACAAAGGACAATATCCGTAGAACTCAATTAGGATGAAACAAAAGCCTAAACTAAGCCTTTAAGGCTTTGAGATAGAAAAACTATATTTTATGAATAATTAGAAACTTTTATTAGGATTAAACTTTGACGTAAAATATAGGATGTGGTGCAATCCAGTCAACTAAAAACATAAGAATAGCTATAACGTCATCTCTGGGTAGTAAAAGAGTTGGGCATAAAATCTCAAAATCTTTAGTATTCAATATCTTATCGCGGTAGTAAGACAAAGGACAATATCCGTAGAACTCAATAGGATGAAACAAAAGCCTAAACTAAGCCTTTAAGGCTTTGAGATAGAAAAACTGTATTTTATGAATAATTAGAAACTTTTATTAGGATTAAACTTTGACGTAAAATATAGGATGTGGTGCAATCCAGTCAACTAAAAACATAAGAATAGCTATAACGTCATCTCTGTAAAGACCCTGAGGGGGAGGGGGGGGGTACCTCAATGGCACCTCAATGGCACCTCACTCGAGTGATGCAGAACCGCCATTTCATATCTACTTACAGTATCCAATCAATTTATAAAATTTATATTTAGTTCATTATGAATTTTTGTTGTGACTTCTATATCAGAAGAAATGTAGAAATGTTATAAAGGTTTATTATTTCATCTTTTGAATTAAATTACAAAAAATAAACGGAAAGTTATGTTTTTTTGTTTGGTCGGGAAAGTGGCGGATGGAGCTATAAAGGGAAGACTGTAATAGACCACGTTGGATATACCACTCTCCTATTTTGTATAAATGGAAAATTTTGGTTGGCAATGCTACTCAGTTCACTACTTAACAACGTTGTGGTCGCATGTGTTTTCTTTTCTTTTCTTTTGCTTTTCCTATTGTTTGTGTGATATTTATTTCAGAAGAGCAATATGAAGGCAGCTAAGAATCCCGCAGCCAACTGCTGCATCCACCAACTGCTTACCTTCCCTAGCCAAGAAAACTAAGAACTGCTAAAGAACACCCACCTATAGCTACACTGAAAGATATCTAAACTGATTTTTATCTAAACCTACGCAAACGTTCATTGGTTATAAACAAGCCGATGAGTTTCATGTACCATTCAGCACTTTGTCATAAGAATCCTCGGTAACCGTCTATCGAAAGAACCTGTAGATCGAGTCATTTGTTCAATTACGGAGGCGTGCTCAGTTAGGATTTACTTCCTTCTTTACCTTTTTTGGCTGAAATTAGAAAAAATATCAACTTTCATGCAACCGGTTTCAAGATGGATTTCTCCTATTAACGACTTTATGCTCCTTCCGCAGGTCTAGCTCTCGCCATGACAACGATAACGTGTCGCAAAATTAAGCCGGAAATACTGTGTAGATGTAAGTAATTCAATCAACGCTGACATGAAATGGCTCGTCTCAGACTATCTTCCACTCGTGACCAAGGGGAAATAATCCCGTCTTAGTATTTCTTTTTTTCCTACGAAGATCATTCAAATTTACAAAAGTAGCCCTTTACGTGACGTTTACACATCCTCCCTTTCGAAATCAAGTCTGAAAATCGACATTTTTCGTCAAATAAGCAAAGTATTGATAAAATTAGCAGTCGATATTTCTCCGTTGTCAGTCGATATTCCTTCGTGCTGCGATAATTTATTCCTTATCGTCACGTGACCTTCACTGTTCGCTGATGCAGAAAGTAAATAAGAATACGTTTCAACCATGAGTGAGCTTTGCTGCCAATTTTGTAACCGGCTTTGACACTGCTTGTATACAAATACCTTAAAGTTCCCCTCGCATCAATGTGAGGAGAAAATCATATCAGAAATCGGCTGTAGCTCGTTGAAATAATGGTGAGTTTTTGACTGTACTTGTTCTTGATTACTTTAACACTGTTCTGACCCTTTCGAACCACAAAGCTCTTTAGCATTGTGAAGAACAGTATTTATGGTTGCTAGTGGGTTAAATCTAATGTTGGTAATCCTACATTGACAGTTATGGTACATTGAATTCCGTAGTTTATCCCACTGTATAGAAATCAGTGTCAATCGAAATCTGCTTTATCAGTTTTTCATTCATAGTCTATCCAGTTCACCGGACCCGTTTAATTTATCACATATCTTAGCGACATTTCAAAGCAACATCTTTTTTTCATTTCTCGAAAACAGAGGTCTTAAAATGTAAGTAGTCTTGCTTTTTGAAGTGCTTATCCATGACAGAACTGCTCTACAAAATCGTTAATATGACTTAATATGTAAGCCCTAGCTTATCGCACCTCCAGAAAATATTTCGCCATGTCGTTTTAGAACCAAACAAAGCGTTTTTCCACTGTAAGACAGTTCGGACTAAAAATGATTAGCGGATTTTTCATTAATTATGTGATATTTCAAATCGACATCCTCTGGCTTATATTTTCCCTCTGCTGTGAGGTTTCTCTTGAGTGTCTGTGACCGCCTCGCCGAGATTTTATAGTCCCACTGTCGGTTGCTTCCTATCAATAGCTAACATCTATACTACATGCTAGTGTTTGCTAATCGTTTGTTACTGATCCTTTTTATTCATTTTCCGAACAAATATTTGTACCAAGGGCCCTGTGTTTGACATTATGTTCTATCGATAATGCGTTGAATTAGCCAAGTGATAAAATTTTATAACATAATAACATTGCCACTACAAAGGAATGTTATTTTCATTGGAAGTTTTTCATAGATGTAATGATTAAGAACGTCACTGGATTTGAATAATAAAATACCTGCTGTGACGATTCCAATAACCATAAACTATACATTCCTCTTTTTAGTGAAATATATTTTCGATTGGTATTGCTAAAATTATAATACTAAGTGACATCCAAACTGGAGGGCATTTTCCCCCATAGACAGTTATAAACTAAATGCTGTGATATTTTCTTGGCATTTTTTTGGATTAACAAGAAAAACTGTACATAATTTTGTATTTTCCCTTGGAGTATTACTGTAGAATAACTTTGCTTTAAATGCTTATTTCCTTTACGTTTTGATATGAGTCTCTGGTCAAATTTGCTCTTACCAAGCTCTCTGGGCATCCAAATATCGTGACAGCTCTCTCTCAGTTCTTTTCCATTCATTGTTATGCAAATTTTTTTCCTGATAGAACACTATATTGTATCTAATTTTCCTTTCGTTTCATTTCGTTTCCTATTTTTCCACTATCTATCCTATCCTTTTGGTTCCTTTTGGTTCCTTTTGTTTCCTTCTTTTTCTTTTGCTTTCCTATCCTTTCTCTAGCTTTCTTATCTCTTATTTTCCTCTCTCTCAGTTCTTTTCCATTCATTGCTATGCAGATTTTTTCCCCTGCTAGAACACTATGTTGTATGTAATTTTGTTTTTGTTTCCTTTCCTTTCCTTTCTTTTTTTTTGGTGTTTAGAGGGGGGAGAGGGGAGGGGGAAAATAGGAATACTGCAAGCAAGAAATTAATATTTATATCTAAACATTTTTCTATTTCAAACATCATCCCATACTTTTTTTCTCAGATCATGTTAAGATTGATGTTTTATGGGCTACTTTAAAATGGTTTCCTGGGGAAACCAAATTTGGAAGGCAAACCTATAAGATTTAAAATTCAGCTTGTTTCATCTTGATTTAAAATTTAGTGTTTTATCTTTTTATCTTGAGTTGAGCTCCCATAACAAGTCCAGGCATTAGATAATATTATTGTAATTAGGTTATATTATCTTTAATTAATTACCTTTTAACATAATTTAGTAAATTTGAAAAATCAACTTTTTATTCCTCTAGTTCTACTTATATCCACCTTTCAAGAAAATTGTACTAAATATTTAGTTCAATTCGAAAATGATGATTATTGTTTTTAAAAAATATAGCCTTATTAAACTTGACAGTGTGCTTTTGGATTGGCTGCTTCATTGTCATTATTTCAGCTTCATGATTGAGAAAACCACAAACTATTTCAGGTTTATGACATGTGGTGTCAAGTCAGCCTTTTCATTTCAGTTTTGTTTGCGGGGATATTTTTAAGTATTATCATAACAGCAATTTCTGTATTGATTCAACTCAAGAGGTGCATCAATCAATCCTGATTTCCTTTTGAAAACCATCATGGATATAGGTTTCTTTGGACAAGGTTTGATATTTCTTAAAAGTATGTTATTATTTTGACGATATTTTTGTATTATATTTAGTTTCTGCTCTAAAAGAATGAATATAGGGCATAATTCTTCAACGCTATAGGTTTAAAATGATTCAAAACCATATAGATTTACTTCAGAGTATATAATTTCTAGATATAGTTATTATAGTTTTATATATATTGTGTGTGGAAAATATTTTTATCTTGTATTACAATGTTATACTGCTCTAAGAAACAGTCTGAAAATGTCTATGAATTTCTCAACAATTTCGCTTTAAAATGAAAGTTGCATGTTTGCTTGAACAGAATATTTTTCACTCTAGCTAGGGAGTAAATTAATGCATTATTCACTTAAAAACTACTGTGAGCTGCGTTGGTATTTCTAATAAAACAGTAACGATAAAAGCCGGGTAAATTTAACACCGTGAAAAGATGAAAAAACTTACTGCAGATGTTTCGGACGCTAGTCCGTCGGAGTAAATTTACCCTTTTTTCATTACATTATTCACTTGGTTAATTTTTATTCTTCTGTTTGATGTTGGGCAAGTTTAATCTCATTTGTACAGAACTTTTGCTACCTCAACTAATATATCGTACAGTACTATTTGAATATTATACTGACATAAACAATATCACTTTTAATGTTGGGTCTTAAATTAGAGCATTATTTTATCTAATTAACCATGGTCTTTAAAAACTGTCAGATTTTTTGATTAATGAAAGCTTCTTTTGAAGAAAACTTATTGTGTCAATACTTGTAATAGGGAAAGGAAAATGGTGGTTCAAGAAATCCTCCCAGTAGGCACTCAAAATCATTACGAATGGAGCGGGGATTCTTCAGCATTAATGACAATCAAGCAAATAGGTGAGTTTAAGACATTCTAATACAATTACCTGCAATTAAAATTCATATAAATATTTAATTTAATTCTTAATATCATTGGTTCAATGATCACCACATAGGCAAACAATAAGGCAACTGAACCAGTCTCAGCCTTGATTAGCATTTAAAATATTTTTTTATATTTCTCTTGATTATAACAAATAATGTCTATTATATATTGTAAGAATGAGTAACTTAAGGTAAAACAGCTGATGTCATATACTATAAAATGATAGTTTTGGTATGGCTGCAATTTTTTAAGAACTTTAAAATGATGCTAGATTTAATTTGATTATAAACTAACAGTTTTAACTTACAAGACATGCATAGAAGCATGTGTTTTTTGCCAATTAATCAGCTTACTATTAATATGTATAACATTAACTGTTGATAGTTATTATGTTAATGTTATTATGATAATCTAATCAAAAGAGTTATTAAACTAATTAAACATAAGTAATTGTGGTTACAAATTGTGTTTACTAATTTAAAATGTGTTTCTTTATACCCATGAAACAAATATTACTTACATCTAATTAGTAATACAAATAGACACAACTTTAAACAATGTTCATAATTAAAATTTACTAACCTAGATAATATAGTATACAATCTACCTCTATTAATAACGACATTTGATTTCCTTCCCCAAGACTCAAAGTCATACATTGAATGGGTTTTTGCTCACCATTATCCTATTATTATAAACAAACTATAATTACTTAATAATTAATTACAACTGCTTCAGTGAGGCCAGTCGACTGACTGGATTTGACTTCATGCATATCCAATACTTGAAGAAATTTTAGATTTCAATGTGTATATTATTTTTGGTCTACATTTTTAAAGATTATTTTTCATTTTATAATTTGTTTTATCCATAGATCACAGTCTTTCAGTGCTGCAGCAGCACGGGGTGTTAGACCGATCCCACTTCATCCCTCTCCAGCTGAATTAGAAAGAAGACATTCCCAAAATGTTCGACGTAGACATACAGGTCTTTTTGGGTCCAGACCAGCTGTCAAAGTTCCTAGAGTAGAAAGTGCCTTAAATATGTTTACAAAACTTCAAGCTGGTCTTAGGTGAGTGTACTTTTAATTTCAATTTTGAGCGGCCAATTAATATGGGCTTATATTTATGGCTAGTTGGAAGCTGGTTCAGAGCTGACAATACACTGTTTTAATTTCATTGGCTGCATGCTCTCAAATGATCAAACTTTAAGGAAAATACACAGGCTGTGGTGATACAGACAAATATTGAGTTTTTGTTAAAGTACATATGTATCTCATCTGTTTTCCTGACTATACAGATTGACATTTAGATAAGATTAGCCTCATTTCATTGACTTGTAGAAATATTTCATAAATACTAATGATACTGAATTATAGAATGCACAATTTCAACAATGCAAACCATTTGGAATCCCATTCGCTGTCACTGGAACAGTGAGTGAAGCATATTCTACACATATTGTAAGTGAGGCTATCCCTAAATAAATCTGTAGTCAAGGAATCGAATACAGTGGAATTTTACAAGTTCAAAAGTAATTCCCTACGTAATGCCTATCTAGATAGTCTATACCCCTATCCAATATCATTCATTCTATACTAGATTAATTAATGTGATTAATGTATGTATTTTATCATACATTTACGCATGCAATAATCAGGTTCTAAAAAACTGGACTTAAATAACTGTTGCTTAATTATTTTAATATATCTTTTTAAAACCACCTGTTAATGGAGGGGGGATGGTATCATGTCATTTTAAAATTATTTATATAATGTAAATTGTTATTATCTTTTTTTCAATTAGTGAATGTGCTACATACCTTCAAGAAGCTTTAAACAGTGTAGAACCTAAGGTATCTGTAAGCAGAGTGTCAACTTTACTGCTTATAATCATTAAATATTGCATGCAATACTTAATTTTTTAATTTTGGATCTTTTTATCTGTATCTTTATAACTGATCGGAATAAGTTGTGAACCAAAATTTTTGAAACATAAGGTTATTAACCTTTTTTTTTTTTGCACGTCAGAGAAAAAGATTAGTTGAGCAAAGAATAAGGTTAGTTGCTGCTTAATTCACAATCTGGTCCAAGAAATTGTATATTTTATAGTAGGTGATAATTTTTACTATTTGAGCAATAATGTTTAAATGTATTAATTGTTTGACATGAATAATTACATGTAATGAATAATTAATATAATGGTTACGTTATAATGAATAATTTCTTTATTCACCTAGGTTACTGGAATCAAGACTGCATGAGGTATGTCTTAAACATCTCAAAACAAATTGCAGAAGTTAAATAGCAAAGTTTAAATTTGATATTTGCAGTTATGCGGCATGCTGGGTTGACAGAACACAAGTGAAGTGTAACTCAATATCTGCCAACACCCAATCAAGGGCTTTATGACTACACACAGCACAGCAAGAAGTTTTTATTATTTCTTTTATAGATAATTCACAAATTACAGTACTTTCAATAACCATGCATATATATTGGATAGGAATGATACAAGGGCTAATCTGTGGTGTATTTCAACAGACGAAATAATTTTTTTTTTCTTCTTAGGTCTGATAATTCTATTGATTTCCTTGTCCTGACTTAATTGTGCCATACTCGGTTTCTTATCATGCATTGTGCTAGAAATGCATGCTAGTGCACATTGGCAGTTACATCATATACTGTCGTAACAGTTATTTGATAATCTGTTTTAGTTTTACAAAATTATTACTTATTGAATAATAAATATATACATCAAACTAACCTTGAATATTATAACAAATTGGCAGGTGAAAAAAAGCCATGTAGAAGCATCTAAAACTTAATTTTTACCAATGTCAACTTTGTGTATAGATTGCATAATATTTCATTGTATATACAGTATACAACCAAACATTGAAGATATACAGTACAATAATGTTTATCATTCACTATCTTTACATTTATAGATGGAAGAGCTGTTTCAACTCTATATGTATCAACAAAAAATTAGAGAAGGTACATGTACATGTGTGTCAAGATATTGCTCATTTTGTCATCAGCTTTCAAAAATGTTTACAGGACCCCAATACATGTATATTCTA
Source organism: Actinia tenebrosa (assembly GCF_029948245.1). Lineage (NCBI taxonomy): Eukaryota > Metazoa > Cnidaria > Anthozoa > Actiniaria > Actiniidae > Actinia > Actinia tenebrosa. The sequence goes on from NW_028292584.1 coordinate 810,970, forward strand.
GTTAATGTTTGAAATTTAAATTCTTTTGCAAATCCTGCCTCGATAAGGATTATTCCATACAATTTCTAAAATTTATTTCTACATGTATATACAAGGCTTGTAGTCTCTAGCTTGTAGTTAAAAATCCCAAAGTTTTTGCGATTACTTTCTAGTTAATAGTTTTTTTAATTTTAATGCCACTCTACTTTAAAATTAGGATCGAAAAATCTTATCCATGCATTGGGACAACAAGGATCCAAAGATGGGCTGGACAAGTGCAAGTCAAGTTATAAAGAATGTACTGAGGTAAAAAATGCATAACAAAGCTTTGACACACAATATGGACATAATGCAATCATGTTTCAGGGGCTTGATGTGGATATGTATGAAATTCTTGTTTTGAAAAAAAAATCTTGTTTGAAAATTCCAAGTTTCAATTTCATAAAATGAATAGTGTTTTAACATATTTAATTCATTTTATTTTCACAGAGACTTTGTGCCTTAGAGGAGGAATTAGAAAGCAAATTAGGCATATTTAGAATAAAAATAGAAGGTATGGCTTTTAATTGTGGAAATAAAATATGTTAAGAAATCAAACAAAAGAAGAGCTGAAAAGTCAATACTCTTGACTTAAAAACTTAAAAAGGATAAGAAAAATGTTTCTAAAAATGAGATTTGCTAAGAGTACACATGTTGATATTGCCTTTTGCAGGATTAGCAGGATTTGGAAGACTTTGTAGTGGAGATACTTATGATGTAAGTCAGTTTGTTGTTCCATAGCCTAGTCCTATTGTATGCATGTATAGGCAGATAACCTACTTGTTGGTTGAGGCATATAACATACTCCCCCCCCCCCCCCCCCCCCCCCCACCACCTCCTCACCCATCTTCTCAAGACAAAAAGATAGAAGGAAAAAAGAAAAAATTGCGTTCCTGCTTTTGACGATTGAGCATTCTTTTCACTGCCCTATTCTTTTGCATATTTACGATTTAGTTGTTTAATTTTCAAATATGGTCTAAATCTCTTAATTTTATTTCCCAGGTTTTAATCAAACATGGGTCGTCATTTAAATGGAAAGCAAGGTGTAAAATCGATAAAGATGGACAACGATGGATTGATAGTGAGGTAAAATACACATGCATGCACCGAAGAAAAAGCACTAAAAATCTTGTTAGCAATAAAACAATTTTGCCGCCAAAAGCTAATTTGTTGATTAGCTTACGGGGTTGTTCTTTTTCGTTTTAAATAAAACATTATTCATTATAAAATCATTTTTTTTAGAATTAATCAAACTTACAGTTTGCCAAGTCGTACAAGTATTGTTTCCCTTGCTTAAACTTCCAGAGCCTTTATAGAAAGACAGTTTTCCTGGTCTTGATTTTGAATCTCGGTCTGGTTTAATTCCAACTGACAAGGGATTGTCATTATTTTTTCCCCTTAATTTTTGTGGGAGAAAAATCCGCAGGCGCGCGTGGCAGGCGTAAAATGGCGCCAAAATATTACAAAACCTTTGATTGGCGGATAGAAAAAAGGGTTTTCTATAATGTTTTGTGATTGGATGCTAGTTATTGTAACTTTCAAATAACCACTCCAACTATAAAATTTTTATTTGTGATATTTTTTGTTCTTAACTATAAGTATTTTCTTTTTTCTAATTTCTTTTTTTCCTTTCTGTAAGGATTGGGTTTACCGCGGTTACTGTTTTGACTATTTTGTTTTGAGTCTTGTTTGTTTTTCTACCTTTCAGTTTCCACTACTTCCGAGAATTAACGATGAGCTATCGATTAGAGTAAGTTGACGAAGTCGCATCTAGAACATTTAGATTGTTTTATTATTAAAAATATGATAAAAAATATATGAATCGCTGACTTGTTTTGTCTTCAGGTGGTTGAAATGCGTAAAATTCAAGCTAATTTATCGGTTGGCAATATTATATTGCGGTCAAGAACCTATATCAAGGCCAGACCACAGGTAATCCAAACACTTCAACGATTATTTTAAATAATTTAAAAGGGATTGGAAGAGGTGATGCAGATTTTTCTAGAGTAAAAACTCAGAAAAATTTAGTTTGGTGACAGTGCTTTACCAGCCTTACCAGTAAATGTGATTATTAAAGGAAGATAATTCAGACACTAGTCATATCTGGCACTCATATGGAGTCTTCCTCATACTCGTGAAAATGCGAATGTCAAAAATCTAAAATCTAAAAGAAAAAGTAGGGAAAAAAAGCTTTCTGCTGTATTCATTTCTGTACACTTACCTCTTCGCCTTCCTTCTCTTTTCCTCTTCTTTTAATCTCGACTTCTGTCGTCCGGCGCTTCGCTTTCCGTTTCTTTGCGATGCTTTCTTTTACTTTGCTTTCTTTTCATTTCCTTTCGTTTCATTTCCTTTCCTTTCTCTGTTAACTAAAAATGGATAAAAGAAAAATTCGCTTTTTTTTCTTCTTCACCAAATCAACTTTCTGTCCCGAGGTAATATGATAAAGCAGGAAATGAGAGATAAAAGCAGATTTTTTGGTAATACATCGAAACGGAAACAGCTTATCGTTTTATTATACGCCTACGAAGTTTTACGCTCACTTTTGTCATGGGCTGATACTCCATATATGCCTCTATACAAGCCCTATTGTATATAATAGAATATTTACACAGTGTTTTACCAAGACCACACGTAAGTATATTATATATCTATAGTTTATATCGTTTTATTTTAATCTATTTAATTTTGTCTCAGACGTTTTCGGTCCCTCTAAACAGCACGGGATCTATGAAGTTAAAACTTACAGTGGAATGGAGGTTTGTAATCATTTAGATTTTAATATTGATATGTTTAAGTATTGTTATGATAACTCGGTGTACTAGTTTTTACCTTACCGAAAAAAGATAAGGGTGCGTTTTAAACTTTTGCTATTTGACGAGGTATATTCCCGCTTTTGGTTTCAAATGGTATAAAATTCCAAACTTGTGCATGGAATGGCTTGCAACAATACGCTGGTTGTCCGCTCATATCAGCAGCTTAAAATTAGAGCGAAGGTCTATAAAATTAAATGATTGACCGTGCAAATTAATTTAGTATCTGAAATTTGTCTTTGATAAGAAGTAAAAGCAGTTTATACATGTCTGGCTCCTCCAATACTCCTTATTCTTAAGTAAAGACAAAATAAAATGTTAGAATAGGATTTATTGAAAGTAATATGTTGTGCAACACTCAAATGGCCTTCCAAGTAAACCGATATGCGATTGGATAATGATTATCATGCCTCGCTTTGCTATTGGTTCAGTTTTAAAGCCCTTTTGAAATCAGAAATCGCTTTAGGAGACGAAGTAGCCATGTTAACTCTGCAGTCATAGTATTAAAAGCCTTGATATTCAATCACTTATTTTTTTTATTTCTCTTTTTGCCTCTAGACCTTTCTCTGGCACAGCAGAGAATACCATACGATCAAAACGACCTCAAAGTTTACTCTCAGAAGTCATCTTTGTACCTGGCGGTGAGAATAACGATGCCATGTCGATCTCAACCAGCCCAGCTCACAGCCAAGGAAGCAACAAGAACCTACAATCAAACAAGTAAGATTATGGAAGCTACTGATACTATAGAAATATCAATCAAGAAAAGATAGCCGACTGAAATAAAAAGGGTACACAAGGATACAATAAGGATTATGAGTAGAAAATGTCTTATTTTTAGTGAGGAGGCACAGCAATATTGCACTCGCCTCACATCACTGGGGTCTCGGGTTCTATTGCCGGCATCACATATGAGTAGAGTTTGTTATGTCTCTCCCTTGATTCGAAAATTTTCTCAGGCGTCTTCGTTTTCCTCCCTACGCCACGCCTAGCAATCTAAATTTCAATTCGATCAGTGTTAGTCGTGCCCTGGCTTTGATAAATCCCGGCAGTAATTCAATAAAAGTCATGATTTGAACTAAAATGAAGAGCCGCTTTTCTTCTGTAATAATTGATATTTTTGATTTGCACTTCAAATTTTAGTTCAGCTTTTTTAAATGCTGCATGGGCCAACAAATAGTCTTTCTCCGTATTTTGAACTAAATCTCGTTTCAGTGTTCGCGGATAAAATTTAAAGTATCTCGTTTGTATTTTCACTAGTGTTTAGTCATGACCGATGGATTGTCACGCATGCGTCGTATATTTAACTACACTTTTATAAAGGAAAGACTATTATATAGTTTGTTAACTACAAAACTAAGATGTTTTCTAAATTCACAGCTCCCTAAACGATAGTGAGGACGGACAGAGAAAATATACGCCCGAAAGGGTAAGTACTAAGCAAAATAGCATGCAACTGAGGCAGTGTACCAGAATGGGGGAATCGATGTCGGGTTCAGAATGAAGCTCATATAAAATACAGAAAAAACGGAATCTAAGTAAAACTAGTTTGTTGAGTTCGAAAGGCGTTTCTTGTATGTTTTAAAAAACCACAAATGATTTTTTGTATGTATCAACTGTGCTGATGACTGACGACTATCCTAATCATAGCCTGCGTTGCCGGCGGACTGCGATAATTATTGTGCAACGCAGGCTAATTGTATCATTTGTATTTGGTGTACTTGCGTGCTGACACTAAGAACGGCTGCGGGGGAGACTATGTACAATGCTTCTATGCTTTCAGTTTTTACTTGGACCATGCCTTAAAATATTTCAAAAAAGGCTGACGACAAATGTTTTTTTTCCTTTTTTTTTTTTTTTTTTGATAAAAATTTCTACCCATTTTTATATTAAGGTCACATAAAACCCATTTTTGAGCTTGTCAGAAATATATTTTCAGTAAAACTGTCTTTCTGTCTGTTTCTCTAGGCACATCATATTGCGATCATCGCCGACTCTCCACCAGTGTTTGAGAGGGACTACATACTCGGGAATGGAATATCAGAAGAACCTGAAGAATTCAGGCACGCCACATCTCTAGACCGTGCGGTAATGCACTTGATACCGACATTTCAGTCGCATAAAGGTAAATATTTAGTCTTCGGTCCGTTATACTATTAGTACGGTTTCATTTTAATCTCATGTTTGTAATGTACGTAAGGGATGGATCATCAGATAATTGACGGGAATTTGCTAGTGCTTGCTCGATATTTTTATGTTTTCTTAGTTTTTTGCTTATTGGCAGTTTTTTTTTTTACTAGAGACGCATAATACGTCCGGACTAAGTTGGGCAACCTTTTTTAGTGCATCCTTTTTTGCGCCTCAAAGTTCGTCGGTTATAAAGACTTGCATAAATCGCATTATGCGTTCAGACGCACTACTTGATTTAGTTCGTCGTCTAAGAGTTCGATGGTCTGACAGTATACAGATGGGCAACAAACGAAGAAAGTACGAAGTAATAGATGTATTAAGCATCTCGACGTATTTTTCGTCTCTAGTGTAAAGAATGATTATTAAGGCCATAATTATTGATTAAGAATTTTTTTGCGATTTTAGACCAATACCCTGAACTGCAGTTAATGATTAAACAGTTAGAAAAACTGGAAGAAATTTTAAAGGTAAGCTCTAAAATTACCATCATCATAAACGGCCATAAGTCAACATTATCATGATTAGTGATCTTATAGCCTGTTCTTGGGGAGGTGATGTGAAAGAAAAGACCCTTACACCTTCTAGCTAACACTAGCTAATCGATGCAACCGTAGCCTGCGTTGCTAGGCGGTCTGCGGTGTTTCGAAGGAGAAAGCCTTTTTCGCCCCCCTTCCCCACCCCCCCCCCCCCCCTTCTCTTTTTCGCGCAAGCACCGCAGACCGCCGATGAACGCAGGCTAATGCAACCGTTATGTTTGAATTTACATAATGTGATGTACAAGGATCTTAGACATCTTTGCCAGGCTACTTTTATATCATAACATAGGGAATATGTGAACTTTGCATGTGTAAAACACGATTTGAAGGAGCAATCAGGTCATTGTGAAGTGACACGTTTTAAAATTGCTATCGCGCTGCAGTATTCATGCTTGTGAGTATAAAACATGCTCCTGCGGAACTCATTCTACAATCTTTCAAATTTAATGTAACGCCATATAGAACTCGGTTGTTGCGAGTTTGCCGTTGGAATTTGGTTTTTCACTGACGCCAGTCAAAAGTATAAAAGGTACCAACTGATTATTTTCGATTGACGGAAATGAAAAACTAATTTTAGCGTGCCGCTATAGTGTTTACTTGAAAACAGCTGTAATTGTTAAAAACATAATAATAATGAAATTTTAATGTAATTTAACAACCCTTTAATTTAATCTAATTTTAAAAGCTAATTTAATGATATTTAGGTGCACCAGTTGCCACTCTTTCCCAACCGGTTGTGCTATAGATACTTTGATCCGATCAACGTCAGGCGTCGTTATGTTAGTACTAGTTTCTTGTCTTTCTTTCTTTTTCTTCTTTTTTTCCCTTCTTATTTTCTTAGACTTTCCTTCTAAATTCCTCTTTATCTGACATGTAATTTATGCGCTTTATTAAGCTCCTAAGATCATGAAAGCTACAATTGCTGTATTATCCTGTCCATCACTTTGTACACTTTATTTAATAAAGGCAGTTGGTGTTTTGCTAATTTCCAAGTTCTTTATAACTACACTCAGCACAGCAAGCAAGATATTTTCTTTTCTTTATAAAATACAAATCAGAGCGCAAGGCTTAAAAACTGTGGCCACCGATAACGTATTTGCATACACTTATCTCAATAAAGTTAGTCACCAAAAACCTAGAAAGCTGAGATCACTGAGCATCATGGGAAACTTTTCATATCAAAAAAGCATATATATACAAAGCTTTTGTAATACAAACTGCAGCTCGATGATGCTCAGAGAAGAGGTGAGACTGTAACCGGTAAAAGATTTCGCAAGTCGATGAACAGTTATTAAGCGGTTAAACGTGTAAAATGAATCTACCCATAATCCTTGTCGGCCTCAGCTTTACAGCTTTTCATGTGACTAACTTTATTGAAATAAGTGTATCAATTTTTGTCTAGAGTCCATTCAGCGTTTAGATCGGAGATAATTTAAGACAATCTCGCAATGCTGATTGGACGATGGCCAAGAAAAAAGATTATTATGCCAATAGATTATCGGTGGTCATGCCTCAAGGAGTCGCGCTATAATGTTTATATATAGCACTGTAGTTTATGATGATATACTTTTGTTCCATTAAACAGAAATGCAGCCTCTCTCGCTCATCCATCTCGATATCCGTTGAAAGTGCTTTGGAAAGTTTTGATTTCCTTGAAGATAATGAAGATGAGGTCGAAAGCTCAGCAAGAAGCGTCAAAAGCGATGGAAGTTGGCACCAGGACACTGGCTATAACAGCACGGACGATTTTGGTCGGGACAGTGGCGAAGAAGGCTGTGCAAAATCCCCATTAAAACTACCACAATTTACACCGGATACCATTGTCGAGGCTTCGGAAAGTAATTCATCGACCGAAATTATAGAGACATGTTTTGGAAAGGAGGAGTTTGAAATAAGTTATAAATTTAGAAAGAGAGAAGATAAAGATGAGACAAATAAGGAATCAGGGAAGTCGGATCAAGATAAAGGGGATGTAGGATCGAAAGAGGATGAAGCTCAGGGCGTGGCTATGGAGGATCTAGAAGCATTGGGGGCTACGGGTAATAGGGGTAGTATCAATGATGGTGTCGGAAGATCAAGGCCGATAAGTCCTAATTTATCATCAAGCGATAGTCAAGATGTTACTGTAGGAAACAAGGCATTAGACAAGGTAAGTAGTATGAAGGGAGAGGTGCATGGGTCTTTTTCTCAATTTTGAAAGGTAGTGTGGAGCGTTATAATACATTGATAGAGTTGAGCGCAAGCTCAACAAATATCCACGAGCTGCAGATTGAGTCGAAAATTGAAAATGTAAAGAATAATTTTTGGGAATGTTTAATGCTGTAGCTGCTATTTTTGTCATCGATCCCTAGTTTTCTTTTTCAAGTACGTTAAAGGAGGATTTCCAAAGCCAATAAGATTGATTCCGAGATGTGATGATCGCTGTCAAACGTATCCGGGCGACCATGAAAGTGAGGCAATTTGGGGCAAGAAGCTCTTTGCCCTATAAATTGCCTCGGTCTCATTACACCTGCAGTGCTTTTGACAGCGATCAACACATCCTGGAATAAAACTATCCTTTTGTTCTTTACAAAAAACACTAACATACCTCTTCTATGATCTTTTATTAGGTCATTTTAGCACACCTACAACTGTGCGAAGAATTAACTGGGGTGAGTAAATCAAATAAATAACATTTGCTGATATTTGTTCAGTCATATTATAGAATTAAAAGAAAAATCTTTCCGTTGTTTTACAGTTCCTTGGATCTTTTGGACCAATGAAATTTAAGGTAAGATTTTATTTTTTATTTTTAAATGTCCCATAACCCGCGTCTCTACTCTCAGGCTCTCTGTTACATTCTTGTTTTCTATATTATTTATAACGGTAATAAATAGTCAGACTAAAGAGCGGAATATACAAAAAGTGGTCTGTTGGCTGAAGATAAATGAAGATAAATTCCTTTATTTCAGAATAGACCATTTTCTCAAGGTTGCGCGCGCATCCAACTTGACGGGCCACAAAACTGAAAAGCGCAAATTCATTAAATTCGAGAAGAATGCTTTATATTTAAAGAGGAGAATAATCGACTTTTTAAATTCTTTTAGAAAAAAAAATTTTAAAAAAATCAAGAAATGCATAATAATACTCGTGTTCTGGTATCGTGCTCGTCAAGTTCCTTAAATTTGGATGCGCACACGCAACCTTGAGAAAACAGGTTTTTAAATGTCTAAGAGATCCTACTTCTTTTTTCTTTCCATTTTAGGAAACTATAGCTCTCGCTAAGTTAAGACGCCAAGCGAGGGTCCTAGAACTGCTTCTAGACCTTGCAATACATAATGATAATGAAGAAATTACACTTGAAAGAGGTGAGTAATACCATGAGTTTGCCCATTGATTATTACCCAGAAAGTATTTTGTTGTTGTTGCTTACGCATAAAGTCCATGCGCAAATCAAAGCCCATGTCGATCAATTTTCGATATTCTGGTAGAGTGATCAAGCACAAAACAATCCGAGTCGAGGCGGCTCCGGGGAAACAGAAGATTAATTGAAATTACGCTATTTTTTTCCTCAGAGCCTCGACTCGGATTGTTTTGTGCTTGATCACTCAATCAAAATAACGAGAATTGGCTATTCGACCTCGCTTGCTTTTCGCAGGAGTTTTTTTTCCGCTCCAGAGGGCGGCGGTTTTTGGTAACATTTATAGAGCCTATGGTGCATTATGACCATTTTTTTATGACACTTGAATTAATAGTAGCTTTCGTGAAATTTCATGACTCTGTTATTCAGTTTTTTTATCCGTTGGGCATGAACGATATCCTCCGTGCACAACTATTAGCCTCGGTTTAACTACCCTTTAAAAGTATTGTCGATTCCCAGACGTGGCATTACACGTTGATAGAGTTCGTAAGGCCTCTTCTTTGATTCAAGAGTTTTTATCTAGTTTTCCTCCCTTCTCAAAACCTAACAAGCTAAATGCCAATTAGATCTATTATTTAGCCCTGCCATGACTTTGAACAGCTGATAGGTTGTGTCAAGATATCGATAAATTTTGAAGTTATCAAGTAGCAAGAGTAAAAGGCTTACATTATACAATACTAACGATGTGGTTGTATGCTCAATTGCTGTTATAGCTTGTCCTGGATTGTTCTCGAACGTGCTGGTGTGTTCTATCTGGCAAAATAGTATACGAGCAAGTGTAAGTAATGATATTTTTTTCGATATCATAATTAACAAGATAAAAGGTATACTAAACATATGATATTACAGTTGCTTGTTGGTTCTCTCCTAACGTTTTTTGGCTCCTTCGTTAATTTTTCTTCTTCCCGATTATAACCCAGTCGTACACTAACAGTCCCCTTCACAGTTCCCTGCGCCATCTTTAAAGTTAGTCTTGCCTTGGCTGTCAGTGATAGAGACATCATTGCAAGCTCACCGTTTGTCTCACTTCGAGTCAAATGCACTGCTACCTTTTAAGATGGCTCAGGGAACTATGAAAGGGACTACAGTCAACTTTCGCCTTGCAGACACCCCAATATTACTGACACGTTGCTATTACGGACTGGAGAAAAATCATCGGCAAAAACATTGACAAAGAAATGACCGTATTCAATTCTTGCCATTGTGGACGCTCGCTATTGAGGGCACCAAGTAATGGTCCCAAGGGTGTCTGCTGTAACGAGAGTTGACTGTATAAGGTATACTCGAGTCTTGCAGCTGTGTATCAAGTTTGTATTTTCTTTTTCAGCCATTGTATGTCTTAGCCAAAGATGTTAGAGAATCTTTCGAAGAAAGATTTAATTCACAGATAAAACAAAGTTATAACAGAGTAGCAGATAGTGGTAAGAAACTAACGTAATCACTCAATCATTCTCATGCTCAAGAGCTGCCTGTCTCGACTCCTCTCTTGTCAAAACGTTTCTCTCGAAATTGCGGGAATGTATGATTTGACATTTGTTTCTAATCATCGTCATCGTCATTAATTTCCCCCAATCCAATTTCCCCCTTGTAGATTTAAAGTCAAACAGAGTCTGCTTCAGCAGTCCATCATTACTCTTTCTGAAAATGTGCGCGATATATTGTTCATAATTGTTCTGAACTGCTGAACTTGAAAACTTGCAGATATGCGCATTTCCCTGGTTCTCGCTTTTAAGGAGTTACGCATGGTTACACATGGCTACTAACTGAATTTAGGACGCCCCCGGATAATTCCGAGATCCATACCGCCGTGATATTTATTAGGGGACTTTATATATTTTTTGGCACTTACATGAATGTTAGGGTAATCATCACCATTTAAAAGAACGCGGAGGTAGAAACCTTGGTTATAATCAAGCAATTTTTGGGGCTGATACAACAAATCGTCGATACAGTACGAGTCTCACAACGATGCACAAACATTTATGGTGACTGTGAATATTTGGTTATTATGCAGTTTTCCCTACAATAATTGGTCGTATCATACACCAAGATGGTGACATCATAGAACCGATCGTCGAGGACGATGAAGTTATTAGTGTTTATCAGTACGAGAACTTTTTATTGGAACATTCAAGGTAAGCCATTTTTTGAGGTCCTTATGTATCAGTGTATATATTCGTTGTTACCAACACTGGTACTATTACGTTCATCATCACCATCATCACCATCAACCTAGCCAAACCAACACCATTAACATAATCATCACCATCCCGCATTATCCTCATCATCACAGTCATCGTCATTACCATCACCATCATCATTATCATCATCTTCATTATCACCATTCCGCATTATCACCATCATCACAGTCAACATCATCAACATTAAAATCTTTCTGCATCTTTCTACTATCATCATCATCATCTTTAGTATTCTCTGATTTCCATTCTCACAAGGCAGCGGCATCATTGATCTATAAGATATCTATAGTCATTAACATCACTCTCTTGAGCAGCATTACTATCTTAGCATCATCAAATTAGCATCATCAGCATCTTCAGAAAAATATTGTATCCTACATTTTTTTAGTCATCGCCATTATCTTTGGTACAACTGTCAGAGTACCAGCTATCAATGGTCAACCCCTTCCCTACCCCCCACCATTGCTTGTTATATCGTGCAAGGTCTTACAGAGTGAAATGTTTTCATAGGCACAACACCACTAAGTACGTGGATGAAGTAGCATATGAATGTAAGTAAAGACTGTCATGTAATCAACATTAAGATTGTACCACCAAAATTGGCCTTTTGGCAAATTAAACCTCTGAGATGATCCAAGTTATCGTATGGCTAACACACAGATAGAACACTGAAACTATCTTCATGCTGATCAAAGTTGAGGCACTGTTAACTCACAGATTGCTCAAGATCAGAGCACTGCTAACACACAGATTGATTTTCAGTCTAGCTTGTTCATTCCGGCTTGTGGAAGTAGAAAAACCCTCGAATCAAGGGTTAGTCCTAAATTATCATTCTGTTTTTGTTTACAGTATTAATAAGCAGAAGGTTGTTATCAACTGAAAAAGAAGCAGTTGTTGCACAGGTGGGGTTCAGGATTCACCTAATATGCCTAAATATTCATTTAGAAAACCATATTATATTATATATAACACTTAGGGACTGTTCATTAATTATGCCTTGGGGGGGGAGGGGGGGGGGCTGGAGGAAAAGTAGGGGGGCTTTGAAAAAAAATCACACAAAGAAGGGGGGTCTTTAATAGTATTTGCTGACTTAAAGGGGGGGTTGAAACAAATAATTAAGGTATGCCTAAAAGGTCACAAGGGGGGGGGGGGGGGGGGGGGGTCAAAAACATTTTTTAGATTTTTCCTCCAGCCCCCATGAGGCAAAATTAATGAACAGTCTCTTATTAGTCACAGGAAACTAGCAAAAAAACTTGAAATAGTAAAATAAATTGAAAGAAAAGTTATACTAGAATCGTCTTGAACATGTCTTTCTTATTCATATGTTTGATTCTGTTATTAGTGGTATCAACTGTAAAACTAACTTGAAAGGCTGACAGAGAATTAGTAAAGCCTGCTTTTAGCCTCTTTTTTCACAAAGCCTTATATCCTCCAACTTCTTATTGTCCCACTTCACACGTATGTACAAAAATGGTGTTCATTCAGTTTTCTTTGTTTCCAGTTGAAACAGTACAGCGAAGTGCCGCTGACCAGGATTTGTTTTTGCGCTGTTCTTTCTCTCCTGGTTGATACAGACAGACATTTAGTTCAAGCGGCAGGTATGGTAAATGAGTCATTATTTCCTTTTCTCGGGAAAGTGGTTGAATAATAGCTCTCCATCCTTTCACTGACGTCGGTTATTCGTTTATTTACTGTTGCCTGTTGCTGGGTATTAGTCTTTGATTGGTCTTCTCAGTTATAACGTCCCAGAGCCCCCTCTTTCGAAAAACTCATACAAAAGTAAAATACAAAAGTTAACTTACTGATATTTTCATTGCTTGGATTCCAAAAGATTTATTTAATTTCATGATACGAGGTTCTAAACCTTTAAAATAATCCTTTATGCATTAGAAATCAAAGATATTAAAACATTATATTATAGTTTTAGAATCTCGTATCACAAAAGTTAAATTAATATGTGTTAATTTGCAGAATCATTTTTGTGTAGTCTAATAAAGGACAGCGAGGCAAGGCGTAAGGTAAGAACTTCTGTATCAAATAATTTCAAGTATAACGTATTTCAAGGTTAAGGAAAAAACTGGGTCGAGTTGGCATCGCAATGCATTGTGGGCTGTTTTAGGGGATACATTTCCAAGACGGCTTCTATTTTGTCCCCTAAAACTGTCCCGAAATACACTGCAATGCCACTCAACTCGACCCAGTTTTTATCTAAACATCTTAATGGCTAATAAAAGAGTAGTATTAATCTTAGTGACAGGGTAGAAAAACAAGCCCGCTACTTTCACGATTTTTTTTAGCTGAGTTTAATACTCCAAACTTTTAGGCGTTTCACTCGCCCCACTGCTGCACGAAACTTGTGACGAAATTTTGTCGAATTATTAGAATAAATCTACTTAGTATTCGCGAAAATGTCAGTTTTTTCTGCTGATCAAAATATCACCTCTCCCAAAGTACACGGCTTTATATCTCAAATATTTATTCGCCCCGAATCTCTTTAGAGGGAATTGTGCTTTATGAGTGTGATCTCACACTGACCTAAAGCAGTCCGTAAATGACTACTAATGTCATTACTGTAGCCCCATCCGCCCCACCCCACCCCTCTTATGGGATCTTTTCCAGACATGTAACCAAAATGCCATTTAAAAAAAACATCACTGGGTTAAGCTGCTGATACACACTGCAATTTTTTCTCGCGCTGTCGACGCAATTTGACATTTTTGTCAAATTATCAAAAAGGTTTGAAATAAACTTAATCAATATTAAATCCTGATTGGCTAGTCTGAATAGGATTATTGCATTGCGAGTAAACATGGGTGATAAACGCTGCAATTTCCAGTTTTCGCTATTGTTAGGCGTGCAATTCCGAAAATGTTGCAGAGAAAAGTTCAAACTTTTTGCGTTGCAAGATATCGTTGCCGTCAAAGTCGCGGGGCATGATACACGCTGAAATTGTGTCTCGCGCTGGCAATGCAACGGAAAAATTGAAATTGCATTGCCAGCGCGAGAATAAATTGCAGCGTGTATCGGCAGCTTTATACTTATTCTGTTCTATAAAATGTATGTATGGGCTACCTGTGTTAGTCACTTAACGTTATATACTGAATACTGATCATTTATTATAGGCGGTCACCCTGGCAACAGAAGCATTAGAAGAATCAGATGATCGATTAAGAGAAGGGGCCTGTTTGGCTTTGACTGTTCTCCAGGTAAGAATAAAGAATGTTTACCCCCTCCGTTACTTCAGATTATTCTTTTGCATAAAAATATCATATTTATCCTTCGTGATATCTAAACATTTCATTAATTAAGCATTTTTCCTTAGTTTTTCTTAAAACCTCCTCTAAACAATTGACCCGAATCTCGTCCGCCATTTTGTTTGCTTGAGGCATGCAAAATCTCGCGCATGCGTAGCGGTTTTTGAGCCGTGTCTTCTCTTTCGATGTTAACGAACCATGTGCTAAAATCCCTGAAGGGTGGAAAGCTTATCGTTAAACAAATATTTTTTGTATCTAATGTTCTTTTAGGTCAAAGATTGCATAGCACAACTACGTTATCTAAGTCGCTGTGACGTACCTAACGTAAAGATAGCAGCAAAAAAAGCCTTGTCTTCGTTTGGTAAGTTTTGATCTGAGCATAGTATGCTACTGCGATTTGTGAACAAATGTGAAACTTATATTACTGACTTATTGCGCAAGCACATATTTATGGAATGCTGTAGCACTAAAATGGTTTTGCGTGGATGTTGATTGGACGATCCTTAAACGAAAATAATACATGTCAGTGGCAATGTGTATTTTTTTATTGGAGCGTTTAAGTTGTGACGTATTTCCGGGTCAAACTGCTTACAAAAACCGCTAAAACAAAAAGGAAGATGTTGGTAATGATTTAACCTCCAAGTGAAACATTATTTCCAGAACTGCTTTTTTTTGTTCTGGCCAGGTGGTCGGTTTTTGTTGCTGTTGTTGTTTTGTTGGTTGATTGTTTGTTTTTAGTTTATTGAAACATTTTCGCTAGGAATGTTCAATCCAGTCACAGGAAGCCCAAGCTTGGTTTCTGTGGTGTCCTGTTATAAGGAAATGTATGGGGAATCATCAAAAATTTCAATAAAATCATCAAAACGTGAAATAAAGCCTCGAAATTTTACCCTATCATTGAGAAATAGCACTTCTTTCGCTCTGCGTGGTTATTTTTTGAATTTAGCCCGTTTTAAGGATTTTTTCCCCCACCAGTAAGAAATAAGAGAAGGTTGGAAACTCGGGATCCAAAAGCGAGCCATCACGAGTCTTTGAAACCTCGTACGTCTTCGAATTTTCTTTCCAGCGCCAAATTTTAGTCATGACCCTTCTCTCACATCCCTATAGAACCGAGAAAGTCGCATTAGAGATTAGTCTTCGCGTCTTTAACCCATGAAATTTGCCTGTATTCACATACTACCTTGCTTGTTCTGACCCGTACTTGGAGCTCACTGTACACCAGTTCAACGGATTTCTTTCGGCAACCGACCCGAGGTCACGCCGGAAGTCTTCGTATCGTAAATGCGGATTCGATTTGGATATAGTCTTTCTTCGAAATTATAAGTTAAATACTTTTGTATCTTAGGCCGTTAAAAAATACACTCACCATAATTTTCGAAATTATAAGTTAAATACTTTTGTATCTTAGGCCGTTAAAAAATACACTCACCATAATTTTCGAAATTATAAGTTAAATACTTTTGTATCTTAGGCCGTTAAAAAATACACTCACCATAATTTCGAAGAAAGACTATATCCAAATCGAATCCGCATTTACGATACGAAGACTTCCGGCGTGACCTCGGGTCGGTTGCCGAAAGAAATCCGTTGAACTGGTGTACAGTGAGCTCCAAGTACGGGTCAGAACAAGCAAGGTAGTATGTGAATACAGGCAAATTTCATGGGTTAAAGACGCGAAGACTAATCTCTAATGCGACTTTCTCGGTTCTATAGGGATGTGAGAGAAGGGTCATGACTAAAATTTGGCGCTGGAAAGAAAATTCGAAGACGTACGAGGTTTCAAAGACTCGTGATGGCTCGCTTTTGGATCCCGAGTTTCCAACCTTCTCTTATTTCTTACTGGTGGGGGAAAAAATCCTTAAAACGGGCTAAATTCAAAAAATAACCACGCAGAGCGAAAGAAGTGCTATTTCTCAATGATAGGGTAAAATTTCGAGGCTTTATTTCACGTTTTGATGATTTTATTGAAATTTTTGATGATTCCCCATACATTTCCTTATAACAGGACACCACAGAAACCAAGCTTGGGCTACCTGTGATCCAGTCAATAATTCTAATAATCTCGATTTTCACACTTTTTGCAGGAGAAAGTGAGGATTCATCAAGAGGCGAGCCATTTTCATCAAATGCTGGTTTGGAAGGCCTGCTGTATTGAAGATATCCAAAAAATATAATTAAAGTATTCCAGACAAATCAGTAAGAGTATCATAAATAACTATAGGATAAAAATACCAAGTCATACGCCATCTTGTATCAGGTTAAGGTCTTGTAAACTCACATCCAGCTGATCTGAGATCGTAACTTAGAAATGACGTCACTGCAAACTGAGGTGTCATGGAGCCTGTGAAAAATAACCAACGAAAAATAAAAATGTGTTCCCCATTGCAATATAAATATAAAACTCATTATTTATTGTGTTACTGTCATCAACCTCTTATTAGCAATTTCATTATTTTTCATTTGGTAGCCTGGAAATCCATAATTTCAAGAGAAAATTGACACCTTAGTTTTGAAAATGTTCTCTATTCTGATTGGCCAATATTTTCTCTCAGAATAGCAGGATGTAAAGTGCTGCCCTTTCCATCCCCTTCACCTCGGTTGGGACATCTCAGGTACAGGTAGAGAAATACTTATTACTTATCCAACGATGAAGAAAGGTTTTATTCAGCATGTGCGCTGTCCATGTGGGACGCAGCCTTTTGGATCTTGATTGATGCAATTTAATTTAACCCGAGTCTGCTCATCGTTGAAGAGGGATCTGATCCAAAGTATTGCGGCTATACTTTTATTGTATTATCGATAGCCCTTGCTATTAATCTTTTAAAATACCTGTTTAATCTTTTTAATATTCTAGAATGTTGTTACATAGATTATAATTATTTAATTTAGGAAAATAATTTCCGGATCCCATTTCAAAGCATTTTATCGCCGTAACAAAATATTTTTCTAAGGCTGTTGAGAAGCGTATGGATATTTTTAAGGGGTTTTATAAGAGAATTGTTCTGTAGCTTTGAAACTTGATTGTTGTGTATTCTTGTAGCTATGTTGTAATTTGGCTTGAAATGGTTTTCATATTAGAGGATTGAAGGTTAATTTGGTGTCATAATTGGTGACTTTAGAAACGAGTTGAGGACTGGGAACGAGTTTTAAGAATCAACCTAGTTAAAAAATAAACACCATAACAAGGAAAGAGTACGTCGAAATTAGTAAATTTCAGGAGTTTCAAGATTTTGGGTTCATACCTTTTGTGCAGCAACCTCCCAAACATTTCAAAAATGACAAAGAAATGTATGGTTACTGGGGACGCTTGTCCCTAGTCAACATACATTTTTTCGTAATTTTTGAGATGTTTGGAATTGCTTATAACTTAGCTGTTACTTAGCTAATCGAAGCCAAACTGCAGAAACCCGTTAATTTTGATGTGCTCTTTCTCGTGATGGAAATAATTTGTTTTGAATAAGATTATTTATCAATACCTCCTATGTACTCGTTCCCAGTCCTTCACTCGTTTCTAAATGATTATGGTTTGGAGAGATACAACGGAAACCATGTTGGATGAATAGACCCTTTTCGAGTTCCAAATTACCGCTTTGTTTCTTGATTATAGACTCATTTACTCAGGCTTAGCCTCCATTTTGGGAAGAATATTCACGTGTTCCAGCCAAGGTCCGTCAAGTTTCAAAATGTTCGTATTGTTGAAGTTGTGCATTCTTTACTTTGCCGTTGGTATTTGCGAGTAATTAGACACTGATTCGAGGCTAAGCCTGAGTAAATGAGTCTGTAATCAAGAAACACAGCGGTAATATGGAACTTGAAACTGGACTATTATCACGTTCCCTCCTGTAAAACCAATATGGCTGCCATCTTCTGTTGTTAAATGACTGCGTTTGTTGCGATCACTCTAGTAGATATTTATCAAGCCAAAAAATAATAATTGACTGTCTGCCTGACAACTACCTTCCCCTAAAAACAGCTGTTGAGAAGGCTATAACTGTCTGTCTGTGTGTCTGTCTTTCAATCCATCTTTCTGACGAACCTGTCTGTCTGCCTCCTTTCTCTTTGAAAATACCCAATATACTTGGTAAAGGACAAAATGTCGTATAACATGAAGTAACAACTAAAACCATTAGCAAGTCAGTAGGATAAAGAATCGTTATTGTTATCATAGATCCAAGTCCAATATTACTATCTAGTCGTAAGTTTAGTATATACAGTACAAAGGATCATGGGGATAATTAATTCACAGTTACTAGCTGCCGCATACATGTTATCTAACACGTCTTGAGCTCGCTTTTTTCTATCCCATTTCATTTGCTGAAACCATGCCTCGAGCATACGGCGAAGATTTAAACTGGTGAGCAGTTTGGATGACGCAAGTTCTGGGTAATTTACCCGTTATCCTTTTCGGTCTAGGCGCGTAGGGATGAAGCCGATCAAACGACAACGTTTGATCAAAGTACTGTATAAATACTGGCAACGACCGCAGACCCAAACTTCCTGACTTTGTTAAACTCATTCTAATCTATAATTTGAATACTATATGAATTTGAAATGTTATGATAATTAAGAGGCCTACATTTGCACTACCTTATTACATGAATTTGTCGCGATTTCACAATTCGCATATATCTAGACACTGTAATATTGCGACGTCATTTGCAGGGGAAAATAATATTGTAAGACCAATGTAAGACAATAATATTGTAAGACAAACTTCGGACTTCACACAAGCCATGCGTGAAGCCATGTCATTAATTTCGGCTCGTTTAAGACCTAATACCAGTTTAAACATCGAATTTCACATGTGCCGAATCTAGCTATTATAATATCATTTCAGATTTGGTATGTGAAATTCGGCGTTTCAACTGGACCTAAAGTCCGAAGTTGGACTTTGATCTAAGTCACTCATATCTAGCGATTTTTAGTCATTGAATAAATCAATTATAATTCGTTTCCAAACACAAACTTTCTTGAACAAAACGCCCTTAAAGCGTACACTAGGACTTATTAGAATTTAAACACTTTTAAGGCTATTGACTCATAGGCAATGAGGGCAAAGAGGGCTAATTGCTTTAGTCAAATCTAACTAGTCGAATAATTATTTAGATTCAAACAAGTTTTGAAGTTAAATTATTATTATTATATTTTGGCGGTACTTTGCGCTACTTGTATAGGCTATAACTTATAGCCTACTAGTAGCTCATCCAATCAGAATGCAGTATTGATGATAGACTGCTAGTTGGATTTGACTAATAAATGTTACTTATTACCTAAAACTAACATCGAAAACAGTAGTATAGGGAATGGGGGTTCCAGCGCAATCTCAACACGGGCAAGACCCGCGCCAAAAATCCACCTATGGACAATCCCCACTCCAAGTGTGGTTGGGGGCAACAGCGCAAATATGTTAGTCTATATATGGAGTGCGAAGAATGTAAGAGAACTTTTAAGAAAGAAGCGGATTTGAAAAAGCATTTGAAAATGAAGACGAAGTGTATGAGCAGTTATGATTGTGGATGTGGTAAGAAGTTTGAGACTAAGGTTAAATTGTTTTGGCATTGTCAGGACTGTGAGTACGACTACGACGACCTAAAAAGTGCTTGGTATTAGGTATAAAATATTTCCTATTATATAGATGGAATCCCAAAGCAACTTCAGCACGGTGTCAATACCCGGTAACGGTGAGATTGACGTTAGACAGTTTTGGCGTCAGTCAGAAAGGAAGGTTAAAAGGACTCTCCGAAAAGGTATAGAAGAATTAGGAGCCCTGAAAGCGAGCATAATGGTAGAAGTAAGTTTGTCAAAAGACGAGGTAATGACGACAGCAATGTTGCGATCAAAGTCGTTAGTGATATTAGAATCCACGAATCTGGATAGGTCACTCAGTGAAGCCTTAGAAGCAATAATGGAGTCGCTGTCTAACTACACGAAAGAAGGATCGGGTTGGACAGTAGAGGAGGTTGAAGGAATAGAGATAAGTATAGCCAGGTACGTACCCATACGAGGGGGGAGTTACGTACCGCTACCAACGTGGGTAGAAAGGAAGAAGGCTATTGTAAACGTGAAGAATGAAGACAATCGATGCTTTATGTGGGCAATCAGGTCTGCACTGTATCCAGCAGAGAAGGATCCCTGTAGGACAAGTAAGTATCCCACAGATGATTTAGAGTGGGATGGTGTGGAATTTCCCATGCAGTTGATAGACATCCCCATATTTGAGGAAATAAACGATCTAGCAATTAACGTTTACGGAGTCAGAGAGCAGACGATAGTACCGTTAGTTCTGTCAAAAAGTAAAGGAGAGCGCGTACATTTATTCTACCACGGCGGACACTACTCATGGGTTAAACACATTAGCAGACTATTCTACAGACATACTAAGCACAAAGGCAAAAAGTACTTCTGTGACTGCTGCTTGCTGTCATTTACATCCTTAAATACCCTAAAGAAACACGATGAGATCTGCCGCGGAGTCGAAGAAGTGGCGCAACGGATCCAGATGCCCACCAACAAAGAGCTTTCATACGCAGACCATCAAAAGCAGATGCAAGTACCTTACGTGATATATGCAGACTTCGAAGCGTTGATAACTAAGGAAGAGCAGAAACGTGGCGCCACGAATAAGGTAGGATTACACGAGATCTGCTCCTTTGGTTACATAGTAGTCAGATCAGACGGTAAAGCAAACCCTCCTGTGATTTACCGAGGTAAGAACGCAGCTAATGAGTTTCTAGAAGCATTGCGAGAAGAGGAGGGAGAGATTAGAGAACAATTAAGACGTCCAAAGAAGATGGAATTTACCAAAGAGAACCAGGAGGCTTTTAACAAGGCAAAAAAATGCCACATTTGCCAACATACGCTTCTTCAGTTTGGAAGACGAGCCAAGAAAGCGTGGGATGAAGATGGAAAGTATCTAGGAGAAGCTCATTTTAAATGCGGGAAGTATGCTAAGAAAGGTGAGAAGCCGGGAAAGCCCTCCACGCACTGCATTCACTGCCACAAAGCATTTGTTGAGGATTTCTATGTGGATAAGGTTAGGGATCACTGCCACATCACGGGTAAATACAGAGGAGCGGCTCATTGGAAATGCAATATAAACTTCAAAGTAAATCCAGACATGGAGATTCCGGTGTTCTTTCACAACCTCCGCGGTTACGACTCCCATTTGCTACTACAAGGAACAGACGGCTCCGACGTCAAATGCATACCCAACAACAAAGAGCGCTACATGTCCGTAACTGTGGGTAAGCTAAAGTTCTTAGATTCGCAGCAGTTTATGGCGGACTCCTTAGCAAACCTCGTAAAGTATAACACCAACTTTCCCATTTCCAGTCAATACGGCGCGGAAAGGAAAGGAGTCTACCCATACGAATACATGGACTCCTGGGATCGATTCAAAGAACCCCTACCACCCAAAGATCGCTTCTACAGCACCCTAAACGAGTCTGGTATAAAGGATGAGGAGTACCAGCATGCGTTAGACGTGTGGGAAAAGTACTCCTGTGAGAACATGGGCGACTACCACGACATCTACCTAAGGTCTGACGTAGTGCTGCTCGCAGATGTTTTCCAAAGCTTCAGAAAGATGGCTATGGAATATTACGGATTGGATCCCGCTAATTTCTACACGGCTCCTGGGCTCAGCTGGAGTGCTTTGTTAAAGAAGACAAATGCGCAGTTGGATCTCCTAACGGAGTACGACATGTATCGGTTTATGGAAGACGGTATTCGTGGCGGCGTATGCGGACCCAGCCGACGTTACGCCCGCGCAAACAACCCCTTAGTAGAGCACGACCCAGAGAAACCAACCACATACATTTACTACCTGGATGCGAATAACCTTTATGGTTGGGCAATGTCACAGTACCTACCTGTGAGAGACTTCGAATGGGATCCAGTGAAGCCGATAGACTTCTACATGCAGGTAGGAAAGGAGGAAGACAAGGGTTACGTCTTAGAAGTGGATCTGGAGTACCCAGAGCACCTGCACGACGAACACAATGAGTTCCCCTTAGCACCAGAAGCGATAGAGATACCATTTAAGCAGCTAAGTCCGCTGCAAAAGCAAATGTGCCCTGGTTACAAACCGTACAGGAAACTAACTATGAACCTGATGGATAAGAAGAAGTATGTGGTACATTACCGCAACCTGCAGTTCTACGTGCGACACGGAATGCGCGTAGAGAAGATCCACAGAGTCCTAAAATTCACGCAGGAACCCTGGATGCGCCCCTACATTGACTTTAACACGCAAAAGCGTACCGCAGCGAAAAATGACTTCGAGAAAAATCTCTTCAAACTGATGAACAACAGCGTGTTCGGAAAGACAATGGAGAACATCCGCAAGCGCGTAAGCGTAAAAATAGTCAGCACCAAAGAGGAAGCAGAAGCATACGTGTCACAGCCAGGCTTCGTTAGATACGTAGAAATGCTGAACTTCTACGTGATTCACATGAAAAGGGCAAACCTCTTACTAAACAAGCCCGTTTACACAGGCTTTACGGTGCTGGATCTATCGAAGCTGCTTATGTACGAGTTCTACTACGATAAGCTTAAGCCAAAGTACGGAGACCGCTGTCGCCTCCTGTACACAGACACCGACTCCCTAATTCTAGAAGTGCAAACGGAAGACGTTTACAAAGACTGCCTCCCCGACATAGACGAGTACGACACCAGCGGTTACCCGAAGGAGCACTTCCTTTACTCTGCGAAGAATAAGAAGGTAATTGGGAAGATGAAAGACGAAATGTTAGGAAAACCCATCGTGGAATACGTGGGTCTGAAACCAAAGATGTACAGCGTGCTAAAGTTAGACGGCGTAGAAAAGAAAGCTAAAGGCGTAAAAAAATACGTGGTTAAGAAGGACATTACGCACGAGTCCTACCTCAACGTATTACGAACACGCAAGGAACAGCGGCATAAGATGAACAGCCTGCGCAGCTATGGTCATCAGATACATAACGTCACGCAGGAGAAGGTGTCACTGTCTGCATTTGACGGTAAGCGATGGATGTGTGATGACGGAGTGCATACGATAGCATTCGGACATCACACGATAAGCAGTTCTTCTTTGACGAACCCACGCGTGGGACCATCGTGAAGATAATACGAGATGGGCTGACCCTTCTTAGCTATTACGCTTCGGATCTGGTAAGTTTCCAAAGACCAATTAGGATCCGTAGCTCTTTTGGATCCTCCTTCTAATTCACCCGGCTCATAGAGATATCGAACCGTGACATTACCTAATTTCTTTTCCTGGGGGAAGACTGCCCTCGAACTTCTGATGAAGGACTTGTGTTCCACGTGTTTCTTTTTTATGGCATCCCTGGGTTTCATTCCCGTAGCCCTGGCCACCTCGTTGTTCAAAGCCACGATGACCTGGGGGAGCCTCTGAGTCCATTCCCTGTTGCGTTTGGAGGGATCTTCCAGCTCTTTCCAATACTGGTATCCAAAGAGACGCTCGGCCAAGGTCTTATTGAATCTTTCGACGATGCTCTGACCCCTGTGGTACTCAGCTTCAGCTCTCCTAATCTTGGTGTCGTGGTCTTTCAGGGTTTTGGTAACCACGCCCATGAACTCTGTCCCCGCATCCACTTGCAGCAGCTTAGGCCATTTCAAGACGCGCTTATAAATCCTACCTAGGGCTTCTGCGACTTCTCCAGAATCCTTGCTGGTTATGGGTTCGGCGTCCTTATATCTGCTTGCGACATCAACTACGGTCAAAGCGTACCTATAGGTCTTTTTTCTCACCTTGTCGTGCGGTAAGAAAAGCAAATCCGCCTGATGAACTTCATTGGGGGTATTTACGGTGAAGCTGGGCCTGGGAATGTACTTAGGCACGGGAAGATAAACCTGCCAGAGGGTTTGTTTTTTCAACCAGTTCTTAGCCGTTTCTTCTGATACCCTGGCCGCGGTCGCGAGTTTCTTGATGGCCGACGCTCCTTTCCAATAGCCTTCAGGCCCATAGTAAATCCTTTTGAGTTTGTCCTCTACGCGGCCCATTATATGAATTCCAAAACGAGATTGATCTTACGTCCGTTAAAATCCACCGTCTTTCCGTCCACCTTAATGGCGATGTTTATGCTTTCTACCAAATTGGACAAGTCATAGCTTAAAGAAATGGGAGTGTATTCTACTGGGTCAAATGGATTACCTTTGGGCAGAAACTTGGACATAAGAGAAGACTTTTCTCCATTGTTGTAACTATGGACTAAATCGCAATAGACTTCGTAAGAGGATGCGACTTTCCATTTCACATCATATGTACTGCCGCTATTTATCGTGGTACTAGTAAGACCTAGGAGTTCTACCAATGGACTGCCCATTAAATTAGCGCTTCCACTATTTTTCTTGAATTTCATTTCATGGGGTAATCCTGTGGTAAGAGTATATCCGTGCTTTGCTAGCTCCTTAGCCAGTGTTATAGGGGTGTAATGGGAATCTGGTATTTTTGGTTTGGTGCCGGAAGTCACGACGACAAAGCCATTAATTAAATTATACCAAGAATTGTACAAAGAGCAACTAACCAACCGAACCCTTTCCGCGCGGATGGGAGGATTCAAATACGTGGTAAAGTCATTCTTGTCGCTTTCCAAAAAGACGATCATTATATTAGATACGCCAAAGCCACGCCTCCGGCCAGCCCTGCAACTCCTACAAATACCAGCTCATTGTCTTTTTGTTTCTTAGAAGGCTGGTAGTAATTCTTGAACTGAGGCTTTTTCATTCTAAAGTCGGGGTGTGCTTGCGCATAAAGTTTGAAGGCGTAGTCTGTGTTTTCGAAGTTCTTGTCTGCCTGCATCTTGTCTTGGTAGTTCTTATCCAACCAATCCCTGTAAGCTTGTCTTTTTTCATTCCAAGCTGCCACGTCCCGCTGATATTTCTCCAGCGCTAAGTCGTGTCTCTTTCTTTCGGCGGCACCGCTTTTGTCGCCTCTAACTAATCTATCCAAATATTGACCACCATAATTAGCCCCTGTAAATGCTAAAGCTGCAATGACTCCACCTGCGACTAAGCTAACCATTATACATTAGGTAGGTACTTTTCCTTCCGTAGGTAATCCTTTACCATGATAGCCCCGCCTACGGCAGCGGTCATCTTAGCAAAATTAGCGAAGCTCTTGCTTGGGTCTTCAGTAAAGTCTTCTTTGAGCACTTTCTTACCTACCCAACCAATACCCGCAACAATAGAAGTAATGATAGCTGCCTCTTCAACAGTTTTCAACAACGCGGTCGACATTATATTACAAAGCGAGAAGGTTATTACTCCATTTCAGGGATTTTGCTTTTTCTAACCTCCACAGGTGCGCGATATGTTGGGGCCTCCCACTTTACTTCTGGCTTCGTAGCCCGCCATTGTAAGTAGAGGCTGCCTGCTGCTATAGCAATTCCTATCGCGCCAATGACGTACCCAGGATTGATAAAGGATTCCTCTTCTCTTTCCTCCACCTTTTCCTCCTTCTTTGCTTTGTTCTTTTTATTCATCTCCGCGAGCTTCTTTCCGGCAGCGACTCTGCCCGGAGATTTAGCCTTGGTAATCTTGGTATCTTCTACGGGTGGTTGTTCTTCGGTGTCACTCATCTTATATTAAGGGACTTGAAGGACTTGACAAGTAACTTGATGACGACTTGACAATGCCTTGGCAATGACTTGACAACGACTTGACTAAGTACTTGAGAATGACTTAAGGACGACTTGACTAAGTACTTGACTAAGTACTTGAGAATGACTTAAGGACGACTTGACTAAGTACTTGAGGTGACTTGACAACGACTTGACTAGGTACTTGAGGCGGCTTGATCAGGTACCTCAGCAAGTGCCGCCTGGAAGACCTTTTCGACTTCTCTGTCCTTCTTGAAGTCCTTCCAAGATGTTCCTAAGGAACCTAGTACCTCCTTCAAGTCGACATGCTGAGCTACGTGCAAAGCCGCAGAGGCGACTGCCATTAACTTACCGCACTTCAAAGACAACCACCCACAGGTTATCTTAAGTTCTTGGGATATGACATAGTCATCTCTTATGTCCTTCTGTAGTTGCTCCACGTCGTCTATGGGCAGTGCAAGTCCAAGCAATTTAGTCGCAAGTCGGATAGCGGAATCTGCTACGGCGTCCGTGGTCTTACTTGCAAGGGCAGCCTCATACCTCTTATGGAACTTCTTGACTTCCTCTTCCGACAGCTTATTAACCTGCTCATGGGTAAGTTCCCTGCCTATCATTTCTTTACACTTCCCCGAAGACACAAGGATGTTAAGTTGTTCCTTGAGGTTACTTTCATCTAACTGTGTGGGGACTTCATCTAAGAGCTGCTCAATATCCATATATGTTAATGGAATACGGAAACCTCAAAGAGAAGATCATCTTGGAATGTTGGTGCGTTTTTAAATGCCGCATGTATTCGTGTAACTGTTCCTTGGATATCTCACCGCCGTAGTCGCTTAAAATGGTTTCCAGGTCAGACTTGCTCGGAGTATAAAATACTACGAGAGAGCCTATGTTTTCCCTAAAGGGCTTAGAGACGCTGGTAAGCTGCTGGGAAAGCAACCAAACGCTAATGTTGTCATGTCTGCCACTAAAGGCGAGCTTCACTAATTCGGAGGTGCGCCTTTTTACGTCGTCCCCACAGGCAATGTCATCCAATATGAGGAGCGTCTGTGTATCTTTAGGGAATTGCTTGTGCCAGAACTTCAAATGACTGGATAACTCGTTAGGGTCTAAAATATCTACGAAGAAGTCGTCATCTTTCACTCCTATGCCTTCCCAGGTGCGGTTATTCACGTAGGTGGGACAAAGCAGCACTATGTAGTCAAAGCGGTATCTAAAGGGTCCTAATAGCTGCTCCACGATGAACTGGGTCTTTCCGCAGCCGGTGGGTCCTACTATCAGAGCGTTACAAGGCATGTGATCTGGGTTCATATATAGATGGAACCAGTGGAAGCAGTAAGAAGGATTACCGCCGACGCAAAGGATAAAAGACACCATAGAAATGCAAAGGGAAGAGATAGACCGGTTAAAAGAGCGCGTACAGGAATTGTACGATGAAATGTGTGGTCTGAAGCGCGCGGAACGGTTTGGCGCGCTTTTGACAATGGCGACGTGGGCTAAGGAGTCCATTAAGGACTTCATTCGATATCCCCCATAGATATATGGACTGCATTACGTGCGAACTACCTGCTGACTGCATAATCCCTCCCAAAACACCGATACCCAAACCGTGTAAAAAATACACCTGCCGTCACTGTAATAAGGTATTCTCTGAAGAAGACTTCGTTGGACATTGGTGTCCCGCGGATACTAAAGCACAAAGGACTTTAGACGACGCTCGAGAAGAGTAAGAGGTCGCAAAGAAGATCTTACTAAGCCCCGGCAAGGGGAATTAGCATAGGTCTTTCTTTTTTATTGTTATTTTGTTAAATGCTGCAAAGAGGTCTCAAGTAAGGACCTATTTTTTATTGTTATTTTGTTAAATCATCGTAATCGAAGAATGGTTAACATGATTATCTTTTTGCTGGTTTCAACGATGAGAAAGAATGATACCTCATCTTTTAATGGGGGCTTAACAAAATAACAAGAAATAATAGACCCTATCCTAAAACCCTCTTACGGGGCTTAACAAAATAACAAGAAATAATAGACCCTATCCTAAAACCCTCTTACGGGGCTTAACAAAATAACAAGAAATAATAGACCCTATCCTAAAACCCTCTTACGGGGCTTAACAAAATAACAAGAAATAATAGACCCTATCCTAAAACCCTCTTACAGGGTTTAACAATTTAACAATAAAAAATAAGGTATATATAATGAAGTGCGTGCAATGTGATAGAGCTTTTAGTAGCAAGCAGCGACTGCAATACCATCTTTCCAAGAAAGTCTGTCAGAAGACCATCAGCACTGTTTGCGGTGACTGCGGTAAGGAACTGTCCACAGTACAGGCCCTACGATATCACCGCGAGCATAGAGTCTGCCTTAAAGGTCATTGCCGCCGATGCGATGAACCCCTCTTCGAAGAAAACTGGCATAAGTACCGCTGCCGTCGCTATGACCTCACAGATGTGGTCTGCGAGACCCACGGCGATTTAGCAGAGCGATGTTGCCCCCTTGAAACCGGCCGGGTGCTCACGCGACGTAAGAAGGAGATCGACGAAGACTTCGTATGCTTCGACGACTATGAGGGTGTAAGGTGGGAGAATAGGGAACACTGGGATGGCATCTGCGACCGATGTGGCTGTATACGTAGCGGCCAACATATTTGGTGCTGCCTTTACGATGGCCCTAAGCCCTTAGATCATTATCTGTTGGTAAGAAAAGAGTGGAATCTACTTAAGGTATAATGTTACCTTACATCGCAGCGTTCCTAGGAGGCGTGACTATTACCTTATCAGCGTATGAAATGGCGGAAAAAATGAGGGCAGACACAGCAGATGACTACTTATCCGCCCATGAAGAGGATTAGTCGCACAACGGATTATCCTCCGCTCGACGTTCGATGTCAAACTTCCATCGGCCGTTTACCTTACCATGACTGCGTAGGTGTGTATATTCTTCACCCTGCAGTATGTATCTCACACAGTCAGGCGCCCAAAGGCTGTATTCCTGACCGTCGCGTTCTAAGACCAACCTCAAACGGTCGATGTCTTCGAATGCGACGTAGTTTTTTATTCGGTATGAAACGCCTTGCAGCAGATCTCGCCAGTATGTTTGTTTAAGAATCATTATACCTATGAAATATTTTAAGGTGCGTGCTTAAAGTGTCTTGACCTTTGAATGCCTTAATGCACCAAGGGCAAGGAATGCGAATACCGGCAACATATTCGTCTATTTCCCTGCAAAGTAGATCATAATCATTGCTTACGATGGTTAAATATCCATTTTCTTCATATCGTTCCAACATTACCCTTTGTTTCTCGGACAATACGCCGGTGCCTTTGGGTGTCTTCAATTCTATGCATAATCCATTGTATTTATTATGGTTGTTAAGGATCAGCAGATCGGGTTGGCCTGCCTGGTAGCCTTTCCGCCAGCTTTTAATGCGCTTACTTGCGGTGTCCTGCAGTTCTCCAAGACCTGGAACTATGATTACGTGCGAGTAGAACCTACGCACCCTGTGTACGGTTCTATCGTGTATGTCTGCCTCCGTTTCTATCTTAAATGCCATTGGATTTGAACCATTGAATCGCTTCTCCATATCGTATTTACCTGTCTTCCTTAGCGTGGGTAGAACGTCACCCAACACCCATTTCCTGAACTTTTTTGCTTCAGCCTTTTCAGATCCGAATATCAATTCGTAAAGACCTTCCTCCGTCAAATACACGGCATTGGGTTGTGCGTTAAGGGTGTCACGCTGAGTTACACCCTTTAAAGACTTCAAAGTTACCCTGTTTTCCTCTGATACGTGATCAGACGCCGCTTTTCTGGAATTTACGTAACCCAACGCCGCCGCCACCTCCTTCGCTTTGAAGTAAAGTTTATCGCCTTGCACTATGCATTGCAGTTTGGTTTCGTTGTTTTCGAATACGCGAAGCATATTATACCTAAGGAATATTTTTTATCCTTTCGCTTGGCTCAAGGAACGCGAATCAATACGCAACGCTTTTTAGCTGATTCATTTCTACACTCAGTTGCGCGTCTGAGACTACGAAGATATATGCGTTGATCTTAGTAGCGTCGCTGGCGTCTTTGGTGCGCTTGATCTCCAACGTAATGCCGTCCTGGGTATTTACCAGCCGCAATCCCTGTCCATGTAGGTCTTCGTCGTTCGTCGTGCGCATGTCGATCCACAGCGCGTACTTATCCTTAAAGAATTTCTTTGGGTCAATTTGGTCGCCAAACTTACGTGCGACTTCCCGGTACATATCCGCGGGCTTTATCCCTTGTGAGTAAACCTTATTAGGCACTCCGTTGATGCTAACACCTACGTTGGTAATGTTAGGATTAAAGAACGCCTCGGAGTCACGCAATCCTGCCGTGTATGTCTTTGCAAACAGCAACATTATCCCTGTGAGGCTGCGCCTGGGAAGGTTAATGCTTTGGTTGATGACCTCTTCGACGTTATTTGTAAAGCTGAACGTCTTGTACATCACGACGTGGTCGTAAAGGAAAGCCTTCCCGGAGCTGTATTCCATACCGGCGCTACGGGCTAAGTCTTCGCTGTATACCGTTTCATACTGCAGCTCTAAGTTAGTAACGGAGTATGGGTGGACGGCTGAGGAACTTACGTCCTTTCCCTGTAGGATGTTCGTAGTGTCTGCTAGGGTTACTTCGAACTGCAGCTCGCTTAGCTGCCTTGGGTAGTATGCACCGTGGTTCGTGATAACTTCGAAATCTAATGGAACGACATATTTAGTGCCATAAGCTGTCTTTATTTCGTCTTCTCCTGAGGCGCCAGAGGTTGCGCTTCTTACCTTGCGTATGGCATCACTGGCGATTCCCTGCTCTATCCTTTGCGCGCGGTCAAATGCAGTCAACCATAAGTCTTTGTACGTGGTATACAGATCGTACCTATTTAAGTTCAAGAGGGATTCCCCTGCGAACTTCACCCGCATCTTTGAGACAATGTTGCGGCCAAGGTCGTTGACAACGTGACGCGCGTCCGCAGTGCTTGGTTGTATTGCTAGGTCAAACCTTAGCGCCAGGGTGCCAGGAACTAAGACTAGGTTATCCGTTAGGCGGGGCACGCCTACGTACAGGGTTTCCCCTGGCTTAGCGCTGCTGGGGGTAAAGGTGACACGGTGAAAGGTGCGTTCTGCTTTCAGTCCGCCAACCTGCTTAGGTAATACGTTGGGGTTTAACTTTGAGCTTATCATATATAATGGAAGTAGAAGGAACGGATTTTGACCCCACCACCGAAGAAGGTCAAGTCGACATTAACGACGAAGAATACGACGCATGGACTAAAGGCGCGGAAACCGACCCCCTAATCTACGACATGGCTCTAGAAAACACGTACGGCAGTAGGTGGAAAAGCTTCAAGACCTCCTTGAATCGCATGTGGCACGAAAAGAACCCGGGTAAGTCTGCCCCCGAGTACATAGAACTTCGAAACATGGGTGAGCAGGGAGCAACCGCGCGGGAAACCGTAGAGTGGGCAACGCAAGAGCTAACGCAGCGCTATTCCCACTTCGAGGCCGACGACGTAAGGCTCACAGAACGCGGAAACAAAGTCCTCATAAGCGTCCAAGACATGAGATATCCCGACAAAAACCGCTGGACCAAACCACAAATCCTCTTCGACGAAAATGGCTCGGTCATGGTTAACGTGGCAAGATTAAGAGGCTTTCAACTAGCTACCAGAAGTGCGTTAGAAAGGTTGGGAGCCCTGAATGAACGGGTCGCACTAGAAAAACACGCCAAGAAACTACAAGAAACGTTGAAAGAAAAGGAAGCAAAGTACGAAAGACAAATACGGCAGCTAACCGATGCTCAAAAGAAAGAAATCAAGGGCAAGAACGAAGTCATACTGCAATTCAAGCGAGAAGCTGAAACGGCTTTAGACGAGAGAGACCAAGCCCGACACGCCTTCAATCTTGCTCTAAAAGACCTGGATATGAGCAAGGAAGAAGCTAAAAACTTGCATATCACCATAACCGGCTCTTTAGAGGAACGGCGGCAGTTGGTTGCCGAAATTAACACTAAGGAAGAACAAATCCGGCAAAGAGATCAGGCCCTCGAAGACCTGGGGGGGCAAATAGAGCGGCAGCAGGAAATAATCAATGACCAAACTCGTCCCGAAGAGGAAAGGGAAGCAGCTCAAAGGGAATTAGAAGCCCTTCAGGAAAGAGTCGCGGAATTACAAGCGCAAAAGGACAACCTGGAAAGGGAGTTGGGCCTTACCACCAAGGAAAAGGTAAAAAGAGCCCTTTTGAAGTATGGCGTTCCGCTGGCATTCGCGGTCGCTATTTCAAGCGTAGTAGGAGTTATCCTATCCGCGCTTAAGGATACAGGCGCGGGCGTAAAAAAATTAGGCAATGGGCTGACGGACTTAGGGAAAAAGATGGCAGCCGGCATTCCTGGGCTGCTTGGTAGTGTTCTTAGTCTGGCACTTAGGGCCGGCGGCGAACTGTTGAAGTTCGTGGGGAATAACATTTGGATATTAGTTGTAGCTATTGGGGTGGTCCTCCTGAAGAAGATGAAGGCTTGATCTTATCCTTCTCATCGGGCGGTGCCCTGCTTTGAGGATAATGAAAGACAGTATTAGCACCACCCTGGTAATTTGGGGCCAACGGCAACACACTCATGGTAGAAATGGGCTTATGACTCCAGGCTGCATTAGCAGGCCTGCGACCTATGCGATTTATCCCAAACTTGCCGTCATCAGAAGTGACTTGCAACTTAGCATATTTACAATTGGCTAGCATATGAAAAGTTACTGGCGTTAGGTCTTCAGCGGACCTAGTGTAGGGCTCCATCGAAAAATGGGTAACTTTCCTGGTGTTCGTTGAAGTTCGATAAGGAAGCAGGGGCTTATTATTCTCATCGATAAGCCTAAACCCCACATTCGCATGCGTATTTGCATTAATGCTAATAGTGCAAATGACCAATGCAGTGCCCCCAACCTCAACCCACAGTCCAACGTCATGCCAGGCGCCGTT
Organism: Actinia tenebrosa; assembly: GCF_029948245.1. Taxonomy (NCBI): domain Eukaryota; kingdom Metazoa; phylum Cnidaria; class Anthozoa; order Actiniaria; family Actiniidae; genus Actinia; species Actinia tenebrosa. Next base: position 843,965 of record NW_028292584.1, read on the forward strand.
GTCATATCCCTCTTCATCTAAGCGGTGGGTATAGCGCGTTTCCCTCGCGTATGGATTCATATATTTAAAGGCTCATTACCGTCAAAGTGCTGATGGTCATGTGGTTATAGACAGTATTCCTTTGATTTTCTATGCTATTTATGCAAACACTCCCGGTGTCATCTACTCTTATCTGCAGCTTTACCTTCCCGTGGCAATCAGCAACCATGTGGAAAGTCCAAACGGAAAGATTCTCAGAGCTATTCGTTGGCGGCTCTACTGAGAAATGCGTAGGCTCCCTGTTGTTTGTCTTCGCGCGCATGGGCTGTAATACTCCATTGTCGTCACAGAAACGAAATCCTACATTCGCACTGCTAACGGCCCCCAAAGAAATGCTGCATAATATCAATTTCTTTCCTGAGTAGTTCAAATTCACGGACATGCCCGTGACATCAACCCAAGATGCCTGGGTGTATTTTTTCTCGCCTGTGTAAGTCGTATAAACACAATCTACTCCAGCTACGTAGGGGTTGTTCATCGCCATATATAATAGCTCAGACCAATGCTTGCAGCGGTTAAGCCGACCTTTAGTAAGTTATGGTCATATTCCTCAGGTATCGCAGGCAGGGCCTTCTTTGATGGTTTCTTAACTACGGGTAGCTTCGTTTCATGCGATTTTTTTGACTTCTCCACGAAATGGGGGATGTTCCTAAGAGTGTCAGAGTTCACGTCGTTCACCCCAAACTTCATATCCTTAGTAGCTCGTTGAAGTTTGTTGTTGTATCCTACTACAGAACCAGTATTTATAGATAAATTACTAGGCATTAACCAACAACCCGGGGCTACTGCATAGTCCAACCTCGCCTTAGAATTTTGTATAGCTAGTTGGTAACGCTGTACGCCCTTGCTAATGTCGCCCTCCAAGATTGAACTTTCAAATAAGATCAAGGCTTCGGCTCGCGTTTCTTCTGCGGCGCCAGTATTTCCGATTATGCTGGATCGGGTGTTTACCTGAGCTCCAAGGATAGAATACACGTAAGCTTCTATGCTGCGGTTTAAACGGGCAAGGCCGGCTTTGGTTAGTCCTTTACCTTCTGGGGGTATGAAATTAAGATATTGCTTTGTTTGCTCGTCGTTGGTAATTTTGATAATCAGTGGATTAGCCCCTGCATACTTACCGCCCTCGTCTTTGAACAAAGGTCCGTCTCTAACTTCCTTAGTGGTCTTAGCGTTTGGTTCAAAGAAGGTGCTACTGTCGTGAGTTTCTTTGTGATACCCAGTGTTCCATCGTAGATTCAACGCATGAACTTCCTTATCGCTTAGCACATGTCCACCAATCCCCCAATAAGCCCAAATATGCCCCAGACCATTGTTAGCGCCGGCAGTGCATCGGAAATCCTTCCCTACAACGTCAAACTCCTTACAAAGTCTGTCATAAGCCGGCACGCTGTATTTATTATCTCTTGGGTAAAACGTGGCATCTCCTGGTAATGCAGTAACGCCCATCTCATGCAGTATTCTTCTAACCGTAAAGTGAAAATGAAACATAAATATTGAATTCTTCATTAAGTTTGCACTTACACCACAGCCGCTAGTGGCACACCAAACTGCAAAGTTTAGTTGCTGCGGCCAATAACGCATGTTAGGACCACTTAACCATTCATGAGATTCCTTAGCGGTGGTATGAATAATGGGCACGTTTTTGAAGATATCTCGCACCTTTAACGGAAAGGAATGCTTGTTAGAAATCCGCATGTTCAGCGTTAGGTCCAAGCTTGGGTGTTTATCAAATGAAACTGCAGGTATCGGATAAGTACTGGTACCCAGCAATAATTCCTTTGACCAACCTTGCACGGGCTTATGTTCGATATAACCAGAATTCTTCAGTTGAGAGTCTATCTGATCGACCAGCGTAGGTTTCAAATCCTCATTGCTGTACATTCTGGAGCCGTTGAAGTAAATCCCATCGGGTCTTCTTTCGAACTTACTAGGGTCGGCATGCGGAAACATCTTCCTAAATGCTCTCCAATTCCAGTAATCCCGGTTGTCATGATGCGGCTGCTCCTGTATATCATTCCCAAAAGCGTCGTACATTAGTATATATAATGGATGTTATACCATCAGCACCTAAGTTGTACCCAGATGTTCCCTATACTACGCCTAACGAATTAAACGCTGAAAACTTTCGTCTGAATAAAGCAAATCTAATCCTGGCTTACTTGGAAGGGCAGACAAAACACTATGAAAAAGTTAGAAAAAAGTACGTCAGAGCCCGGAGTACGCTACATAAGATTGCGATAACTTCAGGATCCATATCTGTTGTGTTAACGGGCTCCGGCGTTGCTACTTCGCTTACTGGACCGGGAATAATCGTTGGAGTTCCTTTGGCCGGCGTTGGGGCAGCCTGTGGTATTATCTCGGCTGTTGCTACGGGTATTATGAAAAAGCTATCCACGAAAATATCCAAGCATGACACGACAATAGCTCTGTCTAGGGCTAAAGTAAATACTATTACCGACCTTGTCTCAAAGGCTTTGCGTGACAGAAAGATAGACGACGTAGAATTCTCGCTTATCTTAGCCGAAGAAGACAAATACGAGAAACTAAAGACGGACATAAGGAATAAAAAAACAGTCGTAAAAGATCTTTCCGAGGAATCTCGCAAAAAGATCTACCAAGAAGCGAAAGAAGAGCTTCAAAGAAAGCTTGCTCAGTAAACATCTGCTTCGAAAAGAGCGTGACGGGATTCTATTTACATATCGAACGTCAGTCTAGAAATTACGCGTAATATAAATTCATCGTACGAATTACGCGTAATATGTTATTGTCGCCTCGGAATCCATCCTAACAGGGGGTGGTTGGGGTCTATTTTGTAAAATATTTCGTAAATTACGTCAGGATAATAAGGAATATCCTTATCCAGCCGACAAAACATCCACTCGGCTTTTGTCATATCAGAAACCTCGGGAATAGACTTACCGGTAATTTCAGACAAAAGATAGGGAATAGCTTTGTAATATTTCCCTAGTTTTAATTTTTTCAGCGTTTTCCGTAGACTTTGTGGGGTTGACTCTTCTAAATGGTCTATGATTTTCTTCTTTACTTCGTTGTCTAAATATACCGGTCGATAACCTTGGATATGACTCATCCAGTCCCTAAAGTATTTTATTCTTTTGTATGGCGTCTTCTTACGACCTCCGTTGGAATAATATTGTTCCCTGGTAGCACAAGGCACGGCATTACGAATATTTTTACCGCACTCGTAACACTGTGCTGACGTGTCGTCTTCTATTTGCATTTTCTTACCACAACAAATATACTTATTTGGTTTAGTAGGTACAAACTTGGGTTTCAAGCACTTTACACAGAAATCATAAACAAACTCTTTACAATCTTCGCACTCCATATATAGACTAACATATTTGCGCTGTTGCCCCCAACCACACTTGGAGTGGGGATTGTCCATAGGTGGATTTTTGGCGCGGGTCTTGCCCGTGTTGAGATTGCGCTGGAACCCCCATTCCCTATACTACTAAAACTATAAAACTCGCGTTAGTTCGATCACTGGTATTGACTCGAGTATAATGGCAATATAGGGGCTAGCCATCCAGTCTCGGATCTAGCTTAAAAGGTCTTTTACCCCTGCTTCATGAGGGTAATTATTTATTTTCTCAATAATCCAGGGTCACCCAATTTCCACGCCAATTTTTTTCCAAAATCGCGAAAATGAATTAAATTGATAGGGAAATTCATGCAATAAAGAAGTGAATACTTAAAAGCAGGACTACAGGGGCTCTTCATCGTTATAGCAACTACTTAAACGCTTTAAAAAATCAGTTCTACTGAGATCATAGGTCGTTTTAAATTTCCTTAGATTTAGTGTCCATGGAAAAAAGCAGAGAAAAAAAGTTGCCTCAAAGAATGTTTAGCAGATCTTGAAGGTAGCACTTGATTGTTTACCGTTAGAAACCCGTCAAGTATTGAGTAATTTAATATGTTATTATATTGAGTTTAAAGAATTGTAAATACGTTATTCTATTTAATTTTAGAGATTGTTTTGGTGTTTAATATATCCTTAAGAGACTCAAATATCAATAAATTGCAATTCAAATAAAATACAGCTTGCTCTATTTTGTGTCATTTTTATGTAATATACACATATTTCAATAACGTTTGTCGCCTGAAAAGCTAGAAAGCTGAGACCAACAAGGATTATGGGTAGTTACATTTTACATGTTTCAACCGCTTTAATAACTGTTGATGGATTTTAGATCTTTTACCAGTCACAGTCTCACCTCTTCTGAGCATCCTCAAGCTGCAAATTGTATCAAAAGCTTGACTTGCTTGATATTAAAAGTTTCCCATGATCCTCAGGGATCTCAGCTTTCTAGGTTATTTAGTGACTAACTTTATTGAAATAAGTGTATCAAAGACAGAAAACAGTGTTTCATCCCATTTCGAAACACAATAAAACATAGATTGTAGATAGATCAAATACAAGACATCACTTTAGCTGAATTGGAAGTTTTACATTCAAACAACGACACACGCAACGTAAACTATCATTTAGGAACAGAAAATACGCAAACAGCACTGAGCTCTCAAAATACATCTGGAAACTAGGTCTATCACTAGGGCTTCGCCTTCTTACCGCACTCCCTTGCGTCATCAACATGCGCGCGCTCTCAAGTTGATGACGCACGGGAGTAGGGTAAGGCGTGATTTAAACTGCATCCGGTCACTAAAAATAGCCCAACCGGGATTTTACATGGCGCGCGTGCGTTATTAACAAGTTTCCCTCTCTTATTTATGCTGTCTTGATTCAGTGTATTCGACTGAAAAAAATAATGTTAGAAAGGCTAACGGCTAACGCTAATTATTTAATCCGTCAAATGATTTTAAGATATAGCAGGTAGCAAACTTGCCGCTCCACGACCAAAAGAAAACCAAGCTTCTATGGACGACTTTCTTGCTCTCCTTCAGGATTGTCTAAAACCAACCAGTATGAAGCTAGATAAGGTATGTTGAAAGAATTTGCTTCTATTAAAGACTCGTACCCAGTCGCGTCTCTTGTCTTATTGATCTCACGCTGTGGTTGATGGGAAACATCAGACAAAATCTGTTAACATTTGGTCAGCTACGATTTCAAGCTCACGCCCCCTCACGTGAGCCTATACAAATTATGTCTCAAAAACACGGTTTTTGGATCTTTTCTCAAAATAATTGGGTCTCTCCTGGAAGGATTTTCGAAAATCAATTTCTAAATTCCAATTTGATAATGGAACGAGGGCCACAGGATATCAAGTGCTCCTTTCGGAAACACGGATGATTTATTTTTTACTTATTTATATTAATTTGGAGTATTTATTTGAGCATGCGTGACGGCTACTAAGAAACTGCCTCGTACCCAAGCTAGCTCGTTTTAAAAACGGTTTTCGGCACAACGGTATTGCAATTTTCGATGCTATATATTTTAGAGTGCAAGAAGCGTATCTTTGCTAATAGTTTAACTTTCTAATGATTTTCGTTCTTGGCTAGTTGGTTTGATTCGCTTTTTTTCCAAGTTGAGACGTTTTAAACTCTCCCTTTTCACGACGCGGGCTCAATTTTGGTCATCAAATACACCCATTTGAACAGACTCGCGCATCAAAACCGGTTTAAACCAGAACTTAACAATAAATTATGCATGTCATTATGTCTGGATTCATATATAGAGGTGTAGTTCTCCTTTTTTGTCTATTGAAGCCGGGAGTCCCTAGCAGCATGGTAGCCATAAAATATTTAATGAAAAGTTATATTAGTGGATAAGAGAAAATTTTTAATTTGTAGCATTTGGTCTTTTTAAATGGAATACACTATATAAGGCGGGCGGCCAGGAGGACTACGACGCCAGTTTTCAAAGTTCAAGAATTTCTCCTGCGACACCTCAAAATTACTATATTTAAGCCTTTTGATTGCAACTTTTGTGATTCAACCAAAATAAAAAATCTGCGGTTAAAGCCTTGGTAACTTCACTCGATAATCTTGTTTTCGGGAGAATGGTATCGAACAACCAAACAAGCCAAGTAGGGGAGACTTTTCGTCAGGCTACTTGTATATCAACAGGAGTGATATCTCTTTTTCTAGCCATCTTCACAAGCGCCGGGAATGGTTTTCTTCTCTACGTACTGCATAAAGATCCACTAAAAGTTCTTCGTAGACCAGTGACTGTCTTCATTGGGGCACTAGCTGTCGTTGACTTTTTAACAGGGGCATTTTCAGACTTCGCCTTCGCTGCTCATGAGTTTGACTGCGCTATGGGCGCAAATAATTATCCAGGAGCGATTGGGAACTTTTCCGGAATCGCCTACTTCTTCACTGTTAACAGTGCTCTCCTTCTCGTCGCTGCTTTGTCCGTGGAAAGATTAATCGCGGTGGCCTTTCCCCACTACTACTACCGAAATTATGTTACCAAAAGAAAGATCTTCATTGTGGTAGCAGTTATCTATACCCACTCCTTTGTGTTCGCAATGCTTCAACTGGCGAAAATCCCCAACCAAATTTACCACAACCTTGACCTTAACATTCACATCAGTTTCCCAGTAGCAACAGTATCTATTACCTACGGGGCCATTTATGTGATTTTCCGAAAAAGACGCCTAAGAATCGATACCCACAAATCAGGAGAAAACGCTACCCAAAGGAATGCATCAGTCGTTGTCGAAAGCTCAGATGTTAGACGTCAAATCCGAAATCTCAAGATTGAACAGCAGCTCGTTTCAACTGCTTTTATTATATTATTGTGCATGATCGTAGCTTTGATTCCGTATCTAGTTTTTGTGTACGTAGAGATTGAATGTCCCAGCTGCATCGATACTGAATGGTTCTTTGCAGGCAGGCGCCTGTGCGTTCCATTTCTCTTCAGCAACAGCGCGGTTAATCCGCTAATATATGCCCACAGGCTGCAACATTACAAAAACTCATTTCGTGCTATACTCATAGATTCGCAATCTCGAGTTATATCACTAACTAGCCATATATATATGAAACAAAAATCGGTTGTTCCGACGCAGAGCATACGAGAAACTCCTTCACCTTGAAGCCTTCCTTCAAATATGAAAATCATCATACTTTTTTTCCGCTTCCTTTTTTCGTATTTCTTTAAAATGATTTTGTAATCAAAAAACAGTGCCACATCATGAATTCGAAAATGGCCTTTTCTTAGAGGCGGCCATGTTTGCAGTTGGTCTTTTACTAGAATGATTTTATCTAAACCGCGAAAGAGATATGACTATTTAGTTGATTAAAAAACAACAACAAAAAACAAACAAACAAACAAACAAAAGAAAACAATGGGTTGAGAGTCTACTACTAACTATCATGCGTACTAATTTCTAACGGGTTAAATAAAATCACTCTAGACTCGGTGAAACTGGGGCCAGATACTTATCCACGTGGCTGTGTGGTATGTTCAGTTGACGACACTGCTTCCTCTCCAAAGCTGCGTTGTTGATTCATCTGCGTTGCAGCAACTAAAAGACCCTGGGTTTGCAGATAAAGGATAAAAGCCAGACAATTTGTTGGTTGAATCCCGTATAACCAAACTCACATCCTGCCAATACACGACTTTCATAAGTGGCTGCTGCTGATTTGCATAAACATTAAAAATCAATGTTTTTGGAGTGAAAACCCTTTTAAATCATTGATCTTGTTGATTTAGATAAGGCATGTGAGTTTTTACTTAAATTAATAAATCCTTTACAATTTAAGATGTGAGCATTTGAAGTTTTGAAAATGCGTCAAAACGAGGCCACCAAGGCTTCCAGTGATAAACATACAAAACTCTCTATTTTCGTTCTTTCATAACTTCTTTGGTATGCAGTCAAATTCTACAAAATTTTCTGGAAATAGTTTTCGTGAAGTATTTTCTCAGATAGCATTAATAGTTTCTGGTAAAAAGGCTTCATTTTCTCTATCTGCAAAAACTGAGTTATGAAAGTCGTCAGGAAAAACGTTACTGGAATAAATACATGCAGAAAAGCAATGATGATGATGGCATATGATTTAGATAGCGCCCTTTCTATGTGCGATACAAACAAAGCCACAATCTTCATAAACTTCACATAATTTTCATATAAAAATTTTGAAACAACCAACTAGCTCAAAGATGGAATCGAAATTCAGCATGTTAGGTATATAGGTTTTGCAAAAAAATTTCGAATCAAGGGAGAGACATAACAGACCCGTGTGATTTCAAGAACCAGGAACCAGATCTATTATCACTTGATAACAAATATTTACCTTTTGGCAAACAAATTTTCTTTCCAATTTATAACAGTAAGCTCGTGCAGGAGTTTCTACTAGTTGTGATGGGTTCAGGACGTGGTCTGCACTGTTTAGTTCACATCGTCCATATCCACCTTTGCTGTTTTCTATATAGTTGGTTGATAAACATCTACAGTCATGCAGAGATGCATTTCATCTGGCATTCAGGAGCATCTTGAACGGCAACACCCAGGAAAGTGTTAAAAATGCTTTTGAAAATAATGGAAGAAAACTTCTCAGAGAAAAAAACGTGCTCAGATTTAAGGTGTTTGACTACTTAATAGCGAAGCGAAGTTTGACCTACGGTCTCGTGCAATTTCGACTCTTTGAAAAAGACACTCGTACGAATTAATCCCAAATCATGAACTCCCCAAACCGCGTGATCACTTAGTAATCTTCATTTTGCAATGTTTTTCATGTATATTATTATGAATGTAACGTGATAGTTTTTAATATCCCATAACAGTGTAATGATTGATCATATAAAAGCTATTGAAAATAATGGAAGAAAACTTCTCAAAGAAGAAATTGCTGTCAGATTTAAGATGGTTGACTATTTTTATAGCGAAGCGAAGTTCAGTCGGCTTAAAATTATAGACTAATGATGCTTTGTACGATGATAGAATCAGTTTAATAACTATGTATGAAATGCGATTTGAAAACATTATAATAAAAATACTATAAAAAAAAAAAAAAAAAGAATAAAATTGTTTATTATATAATATAATTTTTTTCTCTATTTCGAAAAATTGATATCTTCACACGTGAAAATAACATGTTATTTTCATATGTGAAAATAACGCTATTGCGATGGCTATTCAAAAATACACGGAAAGAATTGCCTGAAAAAGCCAAAACATACTTCATACGCTTGGAGATAGGAATTTATCTTCTCGTGTTGAAAATCTTTTCAACACTCGAAGATAAAATTCGTATCTCCGCGCGCCCATGTAATATCCTATGCATTTGATTATTTTTTGAAATCTAAGATTATTTTTTGTAACTAAGACATTCTAAATTTCAATCGTGAAATAATGTTTTTTGATAAAGCCATTCGCTTGTTTATGGACCTATGTTTAGGTAACTAAAACCGTTAGGCGAAATGTTTCCAGATGTATATATTTAGAATATATAAACTCAAAACCTTTTTGTAAATGCTAATGTTTCAAACTTTTGATGAATTACTCGCCTTGATATCACATGTACTCATTTTAGTTCTATGGAAATCTAATAAACATCTTGACAACATACAGTCTTATACTATATGACATGCTTTACTGAACTTCGATATCTCAATAAAGTTGATGCTGCTTAAAAAAGACAAAGTCGTGCAGGTTGGAGGAAAGTGATCGGTGCGTTGGCCTATGTCCCTGATAAAATGTTATTTTATGAGGGCTAGCACTATGGTAGTCGTCATGACAGTTCATATACTGATTAACTAGTGGTTCTCAATACTAAACAACCCCGGGTTTTTTCTTCCAGACCACCTGACATGTTGGGGTGTATGTATTTTTAATTTCAACTCCTTCTATTTTCGATTGAATCGTATTCTTTTGATCTGTCAATATGAAATCATTTTTAATATTTTTTGTTTCATTAAATCACTGACATCGAGATGAAGCTTGTCTTAATATGTTTGTCTTTAATGTACTTCATAATAACCAAGTCAAGAAAATCATCAAATCAATATAACGATCAGGTGGCGCTTATTTGACTCAAGAATCATCAACCCGAGTAGCCTGTAGCGCTGTTCATTAATCAATCAGCTAAGGGTGAAGTAAGATGATATTGATAAAGGGATGTGAAGGTTGTTGAAGAGAGGCTTCTGGACTTACTTATAGACGAACATGTCTCAAACTGTACAGAGAAGACACTGGTACCTTGCTTTACTATGTCCATCAGATAAAAAGGAACGAAGGGCAATAAATAAAATGAAATTTTAACACACAATATATAAGTTGTGTATATAGGTTGTGTGTGTAGGGGTTAAAAATATTCTGCGACACACAAAGGTTTTCACAAAAAAAGATTCAAAAAATAAAAATAAAAATAAAATAAAATAAAAAAACCACCATCAATATCGGCTTTCTCCGAGTTCGTCAGAATTTCAAATTTCTTTTAAGTAGATCGAGTAGTTTAGAATTGAGACTTGGCTAGGAAGATTGTCCAATGATTTTTAAATAAATGTATATAAAAAGATAAATTAATGGACTGACTAAGATCTATGACTTTGTGTTCTTCAATTCTCTCCAAAGTTCAGACATTTCAAATAAATAGCATAGAATCATTGATGATTAGGCATTTCGTTGCGGAACTATAGGCGAGTAAACAGGACGCAATTTTAGTTAAAATGTATGGAGCGGCCTTCTTGGTGTTCCAAGTGGTACACCATCATATCAGACAAAATTTCAAATATTTTTGACTATATTTCGCTTAAATATACTTTAAGTAGATATTTAAAACGTGACTTAGGGAAAATCTTTCAACTAGAGTAAATTATTTTACTATTTTAGACCACAGGTCATAGATATCCTCCCATTTTTTTCCCGTGGTTCAAAGGTTCTTTTTTAGACTTGCTTTATTTCGGACATCTTTGTGAGCAGATGAATCAGCAGATGAAAAGCCTGCTCATAGACAGAAAAAGTTTAATTTACTTCATTAGGCTTTAGTCAATTGAATTAGGTTATCGGTGCAAAATTTTATTAACTAGATGAAATATGTTCATTTTCTGTGATGGATCTCTGCTCTTTGATGACAGTTTTGATTAGATTTTTGACAATCGCTTTATTTTAAGATAAATCAACCCTTGAATATCTTATGCTCACTACTGGTTTAATAATTCCATATGATTAAATTTTGTCAATGGTCGTATTATTAAATCATTGTACATGTTATATAAATATTTATATTATGGAAGAAAAAAAAAAATTAACTATGAGTCACACTAGTAAATATATTCTATATATACACATTCTATATATACATTTTTTCTAATTGAGAGACTACATTCACAAAGTTCATATTCCTCTCATTTCCTTCCTGGATTCGAGCTTCTAATTAAATACACTGTTATATTCAAAAGGGAAATCATGAAAGTAAAGCTATAAATCATAGTACAATGTCCTGACCAGCGTCTTTTTGTACAAACAGAGTTTCGCATGCATTAAATATAAAAATGAACTTTTAAATTCATGAACTTTTAAATTGGAATTCAGTGGATGAAGAGCCACACTGTAGAAATGCCACTTTATTTTAAAACCTTTTTTATTTATTTATTTTAAATTTAATGCAAACCATTTTCTTCACCTTGTACTGTCCCTGGCGCTTTCCTTTACCATGAGCTACATTTACAAAACATATCCTTTAGTTCTTTTCTGAATTCAGGCATTCTGAACGAATATACAATTATATTCAAGAGAGAGTTCATGAGAAGCAGGAAAAATAAGGCTACAAAAAGACCTGCGTCTTTATAAATAAACAAAGTTTCGTGTATATTTATAATATATATACTATCTGCTATATTCTTTGGCAACCAAGTGGCCAGTGAAACGACAGTCACTATGAAGAGTGTTTTGGTTAGTTTGCTGTTCTCTTGGATTGTTCTGCAGTGACGAAACTTGGTGAAGAATTTCAGTTTAACCCAAATAGAGAGATATGAGAAGACAATTGTGGCAAGTGACGCCGCGGGAAGAAGTGTTATCCAACGCAAATAGGGAAAAAATTGTTTGGAATCAAAAGATTGGAGGAAATGCTGCTGCATGACAATGATAGGCATCGTTTGACAAACTGTAAGAAACCACACGACTGCTATGACTAGGAAATAATGGGCTGACTTAGCGATTCGATGATGAAATGGCCAGAAAACTGCAACCAATCTTTCAAGAGATATAAGAGCCAGAGAAAAAATGGATGCAATAGAACACATTTCAGTTACGCCACTTAAAGTTAAGATATCTGGTTCAGAACAGAAAATTAAGAGAGCACCATGGACAATGCCAGAAATTCCAACGAGTAAATCTGCGATGGTCAAGTTCACCAGAAGGTAACTGGACTTCTTGACAAGAAATGTCTTCTTTAGGAAAACTGAAAGTGCGATGGAGTTTGCAACTGTAACAGCGAACGCTAGAGGAAAGCCTGTTCGAACCCACAAATAATTCAATTCCGTATATATTTCCAAGTTTTCACTGGTGTTCTTCAGTACTCCACTGAAAGACATTTTGACCTCGAAGATACGCCGTCAATACGGTTATATTAACAGAAGCCCAGTAGAGAATGTAGTCCTTTAAAGCAAGACAACCTTATTGGTTTTTAATGAATTTGCTAGAAAACATCTTTATGTCTTAAAAATTTATACCAGATGTTGACACACACCACTCATTGAGCTATATTCCTAATGAAAGATTGGTCTTTTGTTTCGTGGTTTTATTGACATATTTTTTATTATTTTTATGAGAAAGCATCAGGTGTCAATGAAAGTTTTAAAATTACATAAGAGGCAGATAATATAAACTGAAAAAAGAAGAAAAAAAATTCGCTGAATTTCTTAATTTTTTATCATTTGGATATTTTGACTATTAGGCCCAGGGCAAACCTCGAACTAACCATGAGCTTAATTTAGTCGAACCTATTACATTTGAAATAGGCTCATGCATAGTACGACGTTTGCTGCAATTGAGAACGGACCCTATTGAATAGGCTCGAGTCCAGCATAAGTTCGACAAGCCAAATCGGACATTACGACTCTGGAGCGACTTCGCGGCAAACGTCGTTTTAAACACATGCAGAACTAAATTCATAAATTATGCAAAATAGTAAATCAATCATGCAAGTCGCATAACTTACACCAAAGCCGTGAAAACAACCACTCCCCCACCTCCCAAACACTCATTCTCCCCCCTGGCGAGCATGCGCTATACGAAGACGAATGATGAACGAGACCGAGGAGCTCTGGATGCGAAAATAAATTAAAAACTATTCAAACTGAACATGTCCGCGTTTAGAAAATCCTTGCCACGAGACGAGACTCTTGAGTCTCGTAGTTTTTGTTTTGACTAAACAAAATATGTTTGCCTGGTTTGCGAGATACCGACTTGCAATAAATGTGCTGTATTCGAGAGCAACGAAGATGAGCCGGGCTGGATGGCAGGTAAAAGCGTTGCGTATTGTGAATGCATTAATCCGGAAAAGACAAACAAATGTCCGTGCGTTTCCCGTGCATTTTCATGTCCAATTAAAATCATAATAACAATGGGTGAGTGATTTAAGATCGACATTGGTTCGACGTTTGCCGCCACATAGGCTGTTAAGTCGACCTTCCACCGAACCTATGTTTAATAGGTTCGGTGCGACTTTAGTTCGACGTTTGCCATGGGCCTTAGATTACATTAAATCTTTACTCCGTCATGATAATAAGTATTAAATACTAAGCAGAAAACAAACAAACAAACAAAAGGAATTTTTTTTTACAACTAATCGATATATATGCAAGAAAAAGTGTGAGCTATTACTAAAATTCGAATTATCTTTTCCGAAGTGCACCAGGAAGCGAATTCCACAGTTTTGCTCCACTAAGGAGAAACCTTTCTTCAGATACTCGGTTTTGGGTAGCGGTAACTGCAGTGAGGTAGAGGAGAGTCTAAGGTTTATAAATGTGTCGTAATATCAAAACGATTTTCTTTCATGTCATTTAATTAGGCTGGTGTGAGGCCCAGTTTAAACGTCGAATTTCACATGTGCCGAATCTAGCTATTATGATTTTAGATTTGGCACGGGAAATGCAACTCTTAAACTGGGCCTGGAGTCTGACGCTTGACCTTAATTTAGCGATTTCATTAAAACAAAATCGATTATAATTAGTTTCCGCATTAAAAAATTCTTGAACACTAAACGCCTTAAGACTTAAGACTTATTAGACTTTTTAAAAGCATCTAAAAACATCTTAAAAACATCTTAAAGACTATTCAACGCAAGACTTATTACGTAAAACGAACATCAAAAAGTATATAAAATTCAAGTTAGTTCGATCCCTGGTTTTGACTTGAGTATAATGGCTATATAGACTATATAAGCTATAGTTTTGATCTTGCTTTTAATATAAAAGGACGTTCATGGGCATTGTTCGCGCGCATCCTTTCTACGCATGAATTTAGTGAGCGCCCGCTCATCATGATGACGTCATTCCAATGTTTTGATAATCAAAATATTATAAAAACGTCTTTAATGTTTTATAGTTCTAAGACAAAGTCGGGCACCCCCTTTTTTAGTTCGTTTTTTTAAAAGTAATCGGAAATACTTTACTTTAGAAAAAAATCTAAAAATTCTGACGATTGGATCAAATCGAAATTACATATTTTGTGTATAATTGGAATAGAAATTCACGTAAAGCGAAGGCTTCAAGTCCACACTTATAGCACAATAAAATTTTATATTTCTTATTTTAAACATAAATTTTCAATGGTAACTAGCATTTGGTTATTTTCTAGTATTCTGTGAAAAATGGGGACGACTTATTTTTTCAATAAAATATGACTTATTTTTGACAGTTTTTCATGTTTACCTTGTTCGCGTGTTTTTACCGTAAAAAGGATGAGCTTCCACGTATTCTGACGGCTAAACGAAGTCGGGGACCCCATTTTGTATTTGCTTAGTTTACTTCTAGTATGATGTTCTTTCATCGTGCAAAATGTTTAAAAAATATGACGATGGGATCTTTTCTTTTTTCTTTTAAACATATTTTGTCGTTACATTAACCCCAAGAGCGTAACGCTCATCGAGGGGGTCTTTTGCCCATGAACGTCCTTAAAACGTCTTTTATTCCTGCTTCATAAAAGTAATTATAATCTTTTTAATCATAATAAAACTAATATTTAAAAACTTACATAAAATTCGAGTTAGTTCGATCCCTGATTGGCTTGAGAATAATGCCGGGCTATAATGACTAGTCATCCGGTCGTCTTATATCTTAAGACGTCTATGATCCCTGTTTGATATAGTAATCATTTATTTTCTCAATAATCCAGGGTCACTTAATTTTCGCGTGATATTTTCGCAGCACTTTGATTTCGCATTTCATTTACAAAATCACTAAAAATAGATTAAATTGACGGGAAAATTCATGCAATAAGGTAATTAAATACTTAAACAGGACAGGAGGGGCTCTTCATCGTTATAGCAACTAGTTTATCGCTTTAAATATGTTCTACTCAGATCTCAGGCCATTTTAAATTTCCTTAAATTTAGGGTCCATGGAGAAAGCAGAGAAAAAAAGTTGCCTCAAAGAATGTTTAGCAAATCTTGAAGTTAGCACTTGATTGTTTATTGTTAGAAACCCGTCAAGTATTGGGTAAGGTAATACGTTATTAGGCTGCGTTCGTAATGTATGGCAGAGGGAAGGGGGGGGGGGGGGGGGGGGGGCAGGAGAAATCTTTAAATGACAAAAAAAAAAATACCCCCCTTGAAGTCCCCCAAAGAAATAACTATCCCCCGGGCAATCTCTCGTAGCTTCTTCTAAAAAAATTGCATCCCCCAATTCTCTGAAAAACAATTTCAAACCCCCCCCATTTTACTGGTAAAAACATTATGAACGAAGCCTTATATTGAGTTTAAAGAATTGTATATACGTTATTCTATTTAATTTTAGAGATTGTTTTGGTGTTTAATATATCCTTAAGAGACTCAAATATCAATAAATTGCAATTCAAATAAAATACTGCTTGCTTTAGTTTGTGTCATTTTTATGTAATATATCAAAGACATAAAATAGTGTTTCATCCCATTTCGAAACACCGAGAATCGAAGTGAGTAAAAACACGAGGCGGAGCAGATTTTGTTTAACCAACTTCGAAGTATTTAGATATAGGATGAAACACTCTTTCCATATCTAATGGGGATACTCAAAGCATTTGCCCAAATGAAAGTTTTCAATGTATAGGTTTTGTTTATATTTAGCTCGCAGTCTCTTCTTTTCGTTTTTTTAAATTCTTTATTGATTTTGCTATATTATTTATCGAACGAAGCAAAGCTCGTCTCTCATATACCATGAAATTCAAAAAACGTCGGTTCGAGATCAGAAATGGGAAATCTGAGACTAAACGTAATTTTCGTGGTTTAATGTTTTTCGGCTAAAATATGAAAAATCACGTTTGTAACTCAAGTCGTCAAACAATACAATTAGCAACGTGCTACTTATTTTGCATGTCATACATATACATTTCGTGTTGTATTTCGTGTGATAGTAGTATAGTATGTCATGTATCAGAGGATAAACTGGACTATAAGAGACACGTCAACATTTACTCGGTCTCTCAGAACATGAGTCTCTTTCAGAAACTTTTCGTGTTGGGGTGTTTTTCATTTTTAGCTTGGTTTTTATTCTGGAGTTCGTTCAAAATTGGTTACAAAGAACCGGAGTGCTTGTTATTTTGCCAAGGTAAATATATGATTTCTTTCTTTTCTACCTTTTTTTTTCTTAGTCTGTATTCGCACGCGTAGTAACACCTGCAGCTTCACACCATGTAGGATCAGGACAGGAGTGCGAGCACCTGGAATATTTCATATATGGTTTCTGTTCTTTATCTTCTTTTTCCGAGTGGTTTTCATCATTCATCTGTCATCGAGGTCGTCCTCCTCTTCTTAATTCTTCTTCTACCACTATCGTTGAAGTGCGAACCACGAAGTTTGATGTCTCATTCGCCGACTAGCATTTCAACGGCAATCAATCAAAAAACTGGGGAGGATGGATCAATATCTTGAGTAAAATTTTAGAATATTTAAAAAATATTTTAAAAATTTAAAAAAATTAAAAAAAATTTTAATCCTCGATTCTCTTAAATTTTTCATTCGGTCCAAAACTTCCCTAAAATATTGCGGGTTTTTTATAGTTATCAAAAATTCTGAAATTTATTTGATGTATATTGATATTTTCTTTTGTATAGCGATTTCAATGATATATCAACAATATTTATTTAATCCAAAACGGTTTTAAAATACTGGTAATGAGACTTTTTAGTATGTTTAGAGATAAATTACTCCTTGTTTACTTGTTAGTAGTATAGGTAATAACACGGTTTCGAGTTCAATTTTGGACTAATTTGCACAAGTGTGTTTTTTCAAAGAATTGAAATTGCACGACACGGTTTCGAGTTCAATTTTGGACTAATTTGCACAAGTGTGTTTTTTCAAAGAGTTGAAATTGCACGAGAACGTAGTCATGGCAACGGTGATATCTTCACATGTGACGGACAGAGTAGAATGTACGATATTTTATACACCAGAAAAATCCTTACACAATATTTTGGTCTTCAAGATCCCAAAACTGAGCCGCAAAGTTTTCGTAACACGTCCAACAACTGTCAGGAATAATTTTTTTCTTTCAATATACAACTCCAGTTAGCTGCAAAGTCAGCCAATCCAAATGTCTTCATTCATCGTGATTCAGATTTACTTTACAGTAAAAAAAAAACTTTTTACATCAACATTCAATATAGCCAAATTTTGGTTTAAAATAAATGAAGAAAATCTTTGAAATAGCATGTATTTAAATCCAAAATCCCTTTGAATATGGTCGCTTGTGAACGAACAAATTTTATAAAATATTTTATCATATGATTATCCCTAAAATACCTATATTTCTCCTTCTCGAAAAAATGATATTATTTTCACATGAGAAAATATCGTTACCATGCTATTAGTTTATAAATAAAAACTTTTTATTATGATGAAAATCTTATCAAGTTGAACGGAGCCCTATGTATTTAACTAATTTAGTTAAATTTAATTTAAATTTGATAAGGTTTTCACACAATTCCCCCATGAGAAGCGTTTGAATTTAATGTACTTTCGCATTAATCTCATTGTCTTTATTTTCTTAAGTCACGCTTGAAAATAATAATAATAAAAAGCTGTGTTAAAAATCCTTAGTTAAATAAAATACAATATTCCTTTGCAGAGTGCGAACACAAATCATTTAGTAAAAAATTGTGTAAGAATCTATTGCTACGAATGTTTTCATTTAACCTTGACATTTCAGTACGTTTTTGATACAGAATACCAATAGATCTATTAGTATTCTGTATAACGATACAGAATACTAATTAAGCATTGTTATAATTCATCAACCCCAACCTTTCCATGGCAGCTATTCAAACCCTCCCCATGCTTTTAGTTTCTTTGGATATGTATCTTGTATACAAGTAATTGCATGTGACACAAATGCCGAGTCCGGATTGGACAGAACGCTCATGAATTATTGATGAATATTATAATAGCATTTACCACATCGTGTTTAATGGTCTTACTCATAGTCTTTTTCGTTTCTGTTTTAGTTTTTGCTTTACTTCGGCAAAGAATGGCTCGAGTATTTTCTTTAGATCGGCTGGCTCATTTCCCTCAGTTCATTCACTATTTTTTCCATATATTCAACAATAACGATGTACTTTTACTTGTGTTTTCATTTTTGAACTGTTTTTTAGTTGTTTGATAGGGCTTTTGATTTGCCTTTTTTTGTTCTACACTCATGGGGGAATTAATTAAAGTTGGCTCTTGAAACCGCAATCATTTTGTTAGTATTACTGCTCTATTTACTGTAGAAAGAGAGATTCTCAAGGTTCACGCAATTGATTGTGAAGATTGTTGTAGCCAACAAATTTATATAAAACAATGCGCCATCTTAAATCTTTGCTGTAGACCATAACTGAAGTAAAAACCTTCGATGTAACGACAGATCGTTCAACTCATAACGAATGTTGCTTTTTTGTGGTTAGTCCGTCGATAGACGGCTAACCACTATGCTATCGCGTAGCGTGAACCACTTCCCCTCCCCTGGTAGGGCGAACCATTTTTCGCATTTTATTCAGTAACTTTTTAATTTATTGAATTAATCAGTTCATTTAACTGTTAGAGCTTTCATTATACATCTCTAAACAGTGGAATAACAGTTTTCATGGCCGATCTTGACAGCGAGTTGCAAAAACAAAACGGCTGACCAATAGCGCAGCGCAGCCGTGATGTCATAATAACGAAGACAAAGGCGAAATTCGGACAAACAAACTTACAAGTTTACTTTCAGCAGATAATTTTCACAGCCCATCGCAGTTGATCTTAGCTTACATGGGTTATTATTGTAACTTTAAGCAAAAATAATAAAATCGGTTCGTATAATCCTCGTAGCGGTTAAACAGAATACAATGTTTGTCCGAATCTTTAAGCTATTTTTAGAATCAGCGCGCTGCGCTATTTTTGACGTGCTGCTGTGGGCCACTAGACCTCCCCCCCTGGGGTTAATTGTTGGAATCGTGCCACAAATCATGCTTCCTGTCAACTATCCAGGCCTGATGTTCGGTCATGTTCAATGCGATAAACTTCCGAATAAAATGGTGTATGCCATTTTCACTCGTGGATTACATCATCATATAAACCATAATAATTTCTTTTCCTCGTGGCTCGAGTTGCTACGACAAATTTTCTGCCGTCTTAATAAAGTCCGGGCCCAAGTAAGAGCGCACGACAGTGCTATCTCGACAAGATAGTCTCATACAAAACAAACTCATTACTCATATATTGAAGACTATGAAAAAAATATACATATATATATTGAAAACGATATTGAAAACTATATTGAGCCTCCTAATTGGAGGATAAATGAGGCCGTAATTTACGGGATATATTTAGCCCTTATATTTAGTCGAATTTATTAATATAAACAAACCAACAGCAACAACAACAAAAAAAACAACAACGCATTGTCGGTTGTGAATTAAATCAGACCCATTGTGGAATGTATCTTGAATCTCTTCCGATGAATTTTAAGATAATCCAGCCTTTTGCTCATGGCATGCATGGGATGTTCAAATTCATTCTTAGAACAATCGAAAAACCATATCTTTGCAATAATCTAATATTAGTTTATTGTGATCGATAACGATCAACAAGGCAACATTGTCTTAAAACTATTTCTATTTCTTTGCAATCATGTGAGAGGTTTTTGCTATATATAAAAACGAGCAGCAGTGTTCATTCAAATGTAAAAGTTTTTAATAAAACTCATGGTTCGAATTCCTTGGTCCGTTCTGATCACATGGTCGAAATCATGAATTATAAATGACTTTGGAAGACTTTAGTATGATCTCTCCTGTCCTCACACCATTCATTTTACTTCTTTGGACTAACCACATGCGCTTCTTGAGCGCCTTTAATTTAAAAGAGCATTAACGAAACTAAAATGCAATTCAAATCTTCAGATAAATATATAGCTGACAGTGCGAAGGTTATACAACTGTTCTATTATTGATCTTGAACAAATGCAACCCCATTCCACGATAAAATAATAGGCCCTTTGCAGTCAACAGTTACGTGTCTGTACTGGAATGCAAAATGTTTGTTTTTATATTAAATTGGTGACTCTTTTTAGCTGCTTGTAAAGAACTGAATGAAAACATGTGTATCCAGTGTGTTACGAAATGCAGTTTTATTACGATCTCTCGAAACAGGTTGTAGAAAGTTTGTTTGCAGTCCAGTAAATTTCACCCATAAGAATCAAAATATTCATTCATTTGCTCTCAGTGAATTAATCAGCACGTGATTGCTTAGCTGCAAAGGGCCTATTATTCCCTTCTTCTGGGGCTGCACGGACTTATATGAACATATTTAATCGGTCATTGTTGTAGTATAAAGCTCAACTGTAAATACTAATCCAGGCAAGACAAAAGGAAAATGGGGACACATATATCAGTATTTATATCCGATAAATGTCACAAT